>NC_040032.1:2438360-2641591 GCF_000972845.2 Larimichthys crocea
ATATTCATTCTGTTTTGCTGTGAAACAGGTTGTGTATCAATTGTGAAACAAAGAAAAACATTTGTTTTGGCAGACTTTTATCAGTCTGATATGAAGTTTGTCAACCTTTAAAAACATGCAACATCAGATGGAGAGATTAGAAGAAAGCTATCAGGACTACAGGTAAGACTTTCACATCTAATCTTCTTCTGGCCAGTCGAGTTTTTTTAGTTTTCACTGTTTATTTCTTCAAACTGATCCATGTTCTCATCGCTGCTCTTACTATTATCCCATTTATCAGGTACGACAAGCAGCCATTTGTTTACTGCTGATTTTACTACAGCTAACTGAATATCTGGAGATGTTGTGAATCTAAGGAGAACTGGAAATGGGGAATGTAATCAAAGCAGACACAATACTGGACTAAATTTCTTCAAAATAAAATAATAACATCAGACAGTTGTACCATTATTTTGAAAGTAGACACCAGAAGTAAGGAAGAGAAATGTAGTGTAATTGCAGGCTAATTCTTTATATAAATAATTTTTCAGGATTAGGCACATGCTGCTGGTGGGTTCATCAGGCTAGCCAGTGAGCAAGTATATAGCTGGAGGAGCAAAAATGGCAACTGAGAGGACACTTTTGTCTAAAAGGAATGACACTCGTGGTTTGTCTGCAGAAATATTGATGATTTCGTGTTAAACAAGGACAGAGTAAACTCAGTATTAACACAAATGTTACGATAAAGTTACAGTAACAGTGAAAAACTGATTGGTGTAAATATTTCAGACTGCTAACTACAATCAAGATTTGCTGTTCCCTCTCCACAGTGTCTCAGTGAAGCCATGGCCTCGAGTCTTCCTGTCCTCCTGCTGGTCCTCTGCAGTCTCGGTGTGGCTCAGGCCTTATTGAGGGTGTATAGTCTGCGGGCAAGGGGTCTTAACGCTGACCCGACCACCCCAGCAGACTGCTATGTCAAGCTGTTCTATAACTCAAGAAGTATGGGTATGACATCATTCAAAGTCGACACTAACAGCCCCTGGTGGGATGACGAGTTTGCCTACCCGGATGCAGAGCAGGGCAGCACACTGACGGTTGAAGCTTATGACAAGGACCTCATCTATGATGACAAGCTGGGATCCTGCCAGTATTTGGTGAAGCAGGGAACCTGGAATAACAAATGCTACCTGGCCGAAGGTGGTGTCCTCTATTTTAGCTACACACTCAGCTAAGAGCTATAGACATCTCTCAGACTAGGTCTGAGGAATAATCTTATAATGTATCATTTCTAAGCAACTAAGCTGTCAGTGCTTATGTTCTCTGTCCAGAAAAACAGTCACTCAAACTCATCATTCTGGTGCCTTTGTTGCATTGCATCATAATCTATTTTACCCTGTTTCCAATGTTATCAATAAGAAATAAACTGCTGCAACAAGCAAACTCTGTATGTTTTTATCATTGTGGGAGTGAAACAGAAATAATCAGTTCACCTGTTCTATTGGACAAGATCTTTTTACTACCTTCTGAGGCTAACACAGAGCTTAGTTAAAAAAATTCCCTATGTACGTCACACAGGTTCTGACACTTATCTAAAGTTGGTAAAAGTGTCTCCAAGTTATGAATGCAACCTTACTGAGAAGTAAGGAGTGTTTACATGAAAAAAATTAAATAATGCATTGTAACATTTTTTTATTTTTTTCTCAGAGCTGATTCTTAAACAAGTCAATCAGTCAGTTTCTATCTACTGCTGCTTTGCTACAGTTAACTTTGTGTGTACTGCAGGTACTTTTAATGCCTAAAAGCAAGAATGAATGAACGATTTTCCAAATGAATAAAAGTGATTATAGTAAAGTGATTTTATTATTAGGTATAACATTTCATATAAACCATAAAGAGGAATAAATAAAAGACACAACAAATAAAGTTAAATGAATAAATAAAATAGCATAATTACATAAAAATCTGTTCACACCTATATAAATGATACAGCTGCTTTGACAAAACAGTCTCTGTCGAGGAATATGCATGAATCTGTTTGCACGTGTTTGAGACTGTGAGGCTCCAGCTGTGATTAGAAAAAACAGCATGGCCACATAGCAGTAGGGTCCAAATGTCAGATTAGAAAATGGTAAACATAACTCTGAACCTGATCTCATTTTGTTTCTATTTACATTTTACACAGCGCCCCAACCTTTCTGGAAACAGGGTTGAAATGAAAAATAATACTGAGATACTGAGATATCCTGACTTCCAGTCTCTAGTAACAAAAACCGTAGATCCTACAATTCCCGTAATGCACCTTAATTACTTCTGTCATTCAACCTTTTTTTTTTTTTTTAAGATTATTTTTTTGGCTTTTTATGCCTTCAATGATAGTACAGCCGAAGATAGACAGGAAGCAGAGGGCAGAGAGAGGGGGAGCGACACGCAGCAAACGGCCGTCCGATGCGGGACCCGAGCCGGGGCCAACTGCAGCGAGGACTAAAGCCTCTTACACACGGGCGGCCGCCCAACCCACTACGCTACCGACCACCCCATGTCATTTACCTTTTTCAAACATGCAATGAGCACCAAGCATCTGACCAATCAGCAGTCAGATGTGCAGACAGGCAGTTGGATGCAGGTGGAGAGATGGCCCCCAAACAGCAATATGAATCGAGAGCCAGCAAAAGAAAGAAAAAGTCAAATCAAGAGGAGGCACATGCTTCACTTGAAGGTGGGTATGTTGTTGGAATAAAAAAGAAAAACTTGGCAAGATGGGTAACCTGCACACAAGTTTTGGAGCATATGCTGCCAAGTAGATAACGTCTCTGTTTTTTCCAAGACAATGTCAAGCCACATTCTGCACGTATTCAAACAGCATGGCCACGTAGTAGTAGGGTCCAGGTGTTAAACTGGCCCGCCTGTCAGATGAACAAAATGGTAAACATGACCCTGACCCCCTAATCTCAAAATGGACATAATATTTTCCAAACACAAAAACATTTTTTGGTTACAACATTTAATAAGTTGTCTTTGTGTTATTTCTAGTTAAATATGGGGTTTCGATGTTTTCACGTCATCTCATTTTGTTTCTATTTACATTTTACACAGCACACCAACTTTTTTTGGAAACAAGGTTGAAACGAACAATAATCCAAACAAATACAGCTGTTATGGAGCTAAATTTTCACACTCGCCTTAAATGAGGATGATGCAACATATCCTCAGCTACCCCTAACACTTTAACTACAGTTAAAATTACCATTAAAAAAATAATGATCAAAATGTAAACAGCATATACTGAGATATCCTGACTTCCAGTCTCGTAACCAAGAAGCAAAAACAGTATATCCTACATTTCCGATAAGGCACCTTGATTGCTTCTGTCATTCACCTCTTTCAAACATGGATGAGCACCACACATCTTCACAGATGCACATTTTAGTCTTTTATGCCAAATGAAAGTATGATTCTTACATTGTAAAATTTGTATAAACTGATTCGACAATAGTGAATAGTAGTCATGCAAATAAAGAGAATTTCCACTCTATTTCTGTCATATTACATAATCCTGAGAGAGTAACAGGTTGTTTCAATACATTTTTGGCAGACTTTTATCAATCTGATATGAGATTTGCCAACCTTTAAAAACATGCGACATCAAATGGAGAGATTAGAAGAAAGCTATCAGGACTACAGGTAAGTCTTTCACATCTAATCCTCTAGTTCTGGCCAGTCGAGGTTTTTTGGTTTTCACTGTTCATTTCTTCAAACTGATCCATGTTCTCATAGAGTAAACTCGGTATTAACACAAATCTTATGATAAAGTTAAATAGTGAAAAACTGATTGGTGTAAATATTTCAGACTGCTAACTACAATCAAGATTTGCTGTTCTCTCTCCACAGTGTCTCAGTGAAGCCATGGCCTCGAGTCTTCCTGTCCTCCTGCTGGTCCTCTGCAGTCTTGGTGTGGCTCAGGCCTTATTGGAGGTGGATAGTCTGCGGGCAAGAGGTCTTAAAGGTGACGCGACCTCCGCAGCAGACTGCTATGTCAAGCTGTTCTATGACTCAAGAAGTATGGGTATGACATCGTTCATAGTTAACAATAACAACCCCTGGTGGGATGACAAGTTCGCCTACCCTGCAGCAGTGCAGGGCGGCATACTGAAGGTTGAAGCTTTTGACAAGGACCTCATGTTTGATGACAAGCTGGGATCCTGCAACTATGTGCTGAAGCGGGGAACCTGGGATCACGAATGCTACCTGGCGAAAGGTGGTGTCCTCTCTTTTCGCTACAAGCTCACCTAAGAGCTATGCATAGACATCTCTCAGACTAGGTCTGAGGAATAATTTCATAATGTATCATTTCTAAGCAACTAAGCTTTCAGTGCTTATGTTCTCTGTCCAGAAAAAATTGTCACTCAAACTCCTCAATCATCATTCTGGTGCCTTTGTTGCACTGCATCATAATCTATTTTACCCTGTTTCCAATGTTATCAATAAGAAATAAACTGCTGCAACAAGCAAACTTTGTATGTTTTTATCATTGTGGGAGTGAAACAGAAATAAGTTCACCTGTTCTATTGGACAAGATCTTTTTACTACCTTCTGAGGCTAACACAGAGCTTAGTTAAAAAAATGTCCTATGTACGTCACACAGGTTCTGACACTTATCTAAAGTTGGTAAAAGTGTCTCCAAGTTATGAATGCAACCTTACTGAGAAGTAAGGAGTGTTTACATGAAACAATAAAATAATGCATTGTAACATTTTTTTATTTTTTTCTCAGAGCTGATTCTTAAACAAGTCAATCAGTCAGTTTCTATCTACTGCTGCTTTGCTACAGTTAACTTTGTGTGTACTGCAGGTACTTTTAATGCCTAAAAGCAAGAATGAATGAAAGATTTTCCAAATGAATAAAAGTGATTATAGTAAAGTGATTTTATTATTAGGTATAACATCTCATATAAACCATAAAGAGGAATAAATAAAAGACACAACAAATAAAGTTAAATTAATAAATAAAATAGCATAATTACATAAAAATCTGTTCACACCTATATAAATGATACAGCTGCTTTGACAAAACAGTCTCTGTCGAGGAATATGCATGAATCTGTTTGCACGTGTTTGAGACTGTGAGGCTCCAGCTGTGATTAGAAAAAACAGCATGGCCACATAGCAGTAGGGTCCAAATGTCAGATTAGAAAATGGTAAACATAACTCTGAACCTGATCTAATTTTGTTTCTATTTACATTTTACACAGTGCCCCAACCTTTTTGGAAACAGGGTTGAAATGAAAAATAATACTGAGATATTGAGATATCCTGACTTCCAGTCTCTAGTAACAAAAACAGTAGCTCCTACAATTCCCATAATGCACCTTAATCAGCACCAAGCATCTGACCAATCAGCAGTCAGATGTGCAGACAGGCAGTTGGATGCAGGTGGAGAGATGGCCCCCAAACAGCAATATGAATCGAGAGCCAGCAAAAGAAAGAAAAAGTCAAATCAAGAAGAGGCACATGCTTCACTTGAAGGTGGGTATGTTGTTGAAATAAAAAAGAAAAACTTTGTGGCATAAACACCCTAGCTGCTAGCCTGCTAATCATGAGACAGAAGAGAGGATCATTTTGTCTAGATGTGGACTGGTGCAATTTTTAAAGATTTATTTCACTGTTCCTCTCCTATGTGCATTGGTGTATAGACCACCAAAAATTAACAGTGTCTTTCTTCAAGAATTCTCTGATCTTCTTGTTTCTATGGCCTCTCACTCGGATAAGCTGTTAATATTAGGAGATTTCAATATTCATATTTGCTGCCCTTCTAAACCGATGGTAAAAGAGTTTCTATGCCTTGTGGAATCTTTCAACCTAACTCAATCAGTTCTGGGTCCAACGCATCAGAAAGGCCATACACTAGACCTTGTTTTAACATCTGGATTTTCTATCTCCAATCCTGTTTCTGTTGATGTTGGTATTTCTGATCACTTGGTTACATTTGATTCCGCATTGTCCTGCCCTCCTCCTACTCCCTTGCAGCCTCACTCCCTTGTCCGATCCATAAACATGGCTACAGCCTCTCAGTTTTCTAGGGTTTTTATGCATTCCTGCTCACCTCATATTTTCGATGTCCTTCCTTCCTGCAACGATACTGAGGAGCTAGTTAACCTCTTCAACTCATCCTGCTCTGCCACTCTAAATTATGTAGCTCCTCTAAAACAGAGAAGAATTAAGGCAAACACTGGTGCTACTCCTTGGTTGAACGACTCCACTCGCGCTATCGAGCAAGCGTGTAGGAGCGCAGAGGGCTAATGGCAAAAGGACAAACTCCAGGTCTCATATGAAGCTTTCAGGATCCAGTTAACCAAAGCTCCACAAAGTCAGCTGAAGCACAATTCTACTCTGATCTAATTAACAAAAATGCCAATAGACCCAAAATACTGTTTCACACTATAAACTCTATCATAAATCCTACCACTACCACAGCCACTATGCCCATCTCCACTACTGAAATCTGTGAGGCTTTTCTAAAAAAATGTATCCAAAAAACTGACAACATAAGAGCTTCTATCTTACCATCAGGCCCTTACACATCAGATATACATCACCCTGCCAGTCACCTCCTGCACTTTAAACCAGTATTATCCTCTCAGCTATCTGACATGGTCTTACATATTAATTCCACCTACTGCACTTCGGATATTTTACCAACACGCCTGTTAAAGGAGGTTTTTGTGACGATCTGTCCACTTATTTCAGCCATAGTCAATAGCTCCTTAACAAATGGAGTTGTCCCTTCGTATTTTAAACATGCAATTGTGCAACTTCTGCTAAAAAAAAAACAAGCCTAGACTCCAGTGATATGAATAATTTTAGGCCCATCTCTAAGTTACCATTTTTTTCTAAGCTTTTAGAAAAAGTTCTCCTCACCAAGGTTTATTCTTACTTGAACACTTTTAATATCCTTGATGAATTTCAATCTGGTTTTAGAGCTCTACACAGTACAGAATCAGCCTTGCTTAAAGTACACAATGACATTCTCCTTAATGTGGACTCTGGTTCTTCTGCTATTTTTTATTTCTTCTCGACCTCACCGCAGCATTTGATACAGTCGATCATGTCATTCTCTTAAAACGTCTGAAAAACAGAACATTCACTGTTGAAATTGGAAACTGTTCCTCGTCTCCTGCTCCTATTAAATGCGGCATTCCTCAAGGCTCAATTTTAGGTCCTCTTCTATTTTTCCTCTACATGCTTCCACTTGGCTCCATTTTTCAAAAACACAATATTCCTTACCATTGTTACGCAGATGATACACAATTCTACCTACCGGTCACACCCAATAGCACCTGCTCCCTACAAAATCTTTTTAACTGTTTAAATGACGTCAAATGCTGGATGGCGAGGAAATTTTTACAACTCAATGACAACAAAACGGAAGTAATTATCTTTGGTCCACCTGATTCTGTCACCACTCTCAGCAATACACTCGGTCCCCTAGCATCTAATTACCATAACGTGGTTAGGAATCTGGGTGTCCTCTTTGATGCTCCCCTAAGTTTTAACAGTCAGGTCAGTAATGTTGTTAAGGGTAGTTTTTATCAGCTCAGAACCATCTCCAAACTCAAGCCGTTTTTATCTCAGAAGGATCTGGAGACAGTCATCCATGCTTTTATTACTTCCCGGTTAGATTATTGCAATTCCCTGTACATAGGGCTAACTGACTCCACCCTTTCTCGACTCCAAATGGTGCAAAATGCTGCTGCAAGACTTTTAACTGGTTCAAAAAAGAGACACCACATCACCCCAATCCTGGCACACTTACACTGGTTGCCAGTGAAATTTAGAGTTACAGTTGTCCCTCGCTATAACGCGGTTCACTTTTCGCAGACTCTGTTTCGCGGATTTTCGCGGATTTTCGCGGATTTTTTTTAGTATAATTTTGCATGCTTTTTTTTACAGCGTACTGTACGCGCATTGTGTTCTGAGTCCTAAATTGGCTAAGGGAGAACCGCACATGTGTTCTGCGTCCTGATTAACTAAGGGAGTACTGTACAAAATGTGTGTAAAAAGGTGTATAAAAGTGTGTGGTTAGGGGTTTTACAGCCTTAAAACATGTATAATAATTGTAAAACTTACTTCGCGGATTTCGTTTATTGCGGGTTATTTTTAGAACGTATCCCCCGCGATAAACGAGGAACCACTGTAATTTTAAGATTCTATTATTTGTTTACAAAGCCCTAAATGGTTTAGCTCCCCAATATATTTCTGATCTCTTGGATCTATACCCTGCCCCCGGATCTCTCAGGTCATCATCACATTGGCTCCTCTCAGTCCCCTATTCATGCCTAAAAACTAAAGGCGACCGTGCCTTCTCTGTTGCTGCCCCCAAGTCCTGCACCCCTATTGACAATTTCAAATCCAGTTTAAAATCTTACCTCTATGATCTTGCTTTTAGCTCAGTCTGAGGCTGCACTATTAATGATCTTGTCTACTTTGTTATTAATTTTTCTTTTGTTTTGTTGTTGTTGTTTTAAATGTGCTATATAATAAAATTGACTTGACTTGACTTGACTGCAGATTACATTTTCCAGCAAAATAAGATTCTGCTTTGGGCCCCAATTTGTCCAGGGGCCGCCCTGTCTTCACAGATGACTATTTTTGTATTTTATGCCAAATCAAATTATTAGTCTTATGGCGCTAGTGTTCTTATGGGAAGTCATTCTGTTTCTATATTCATTCTGTTTTGCTGTGAAACAGGTTGTGTATCAATTGTGAAACAAAGAAAAACATTTGTTTTGGCAGACTTTTATCAGTCTGATATGAAGTTTGTCAACCTTTAAAAACATGCAACATCAGATGGAGAGATTAGAAGAAAGCTATCAGGACTACAGGTAAGACTTTCACATCTAATCTTCTTCTGGCCAGTCGAGGTTTTTTAGTTTTCACTGTTTATTTCTTCAAACTGATCCATGTTCTCATCGCTGCTCTTACTATTATCCCATTTATCAGGTACGACAAGCAGCCATTTGTTTACTGGCTCCGGACACGGGAGATATAGGGATATGTTTGATATCGACTCCAGACGGGTTAAAGGTGAGTTCTCTCACCTCCCTAACAGGACCCGATGAATCATTGATAGCTGTTCCCTGTGCATGACCCCCGACAATTGTTGTATGCATATCAGTGGAAGTTAGAGGCTTCTGCATCCACTGATCAGCTGATAAAAAAAAATAAGAACGCCTGTGTCTCCTACAGATACAGATTTTCTAACAATCAGTGAGTTACATTGTACATCTCATGTAAATCTTGGCCCGGACTCTGACTATGAACACACATGGCTCCAAGTGACACAAGAACGACTGACCACCGTCTCCCTTTTCTGGGATGACCACCGCGCAGCGCTTTCTGTTTGTTTGACTGAGAATCAGAAAAGACTTTTTGATGCAAACAATTCTTTTCCTCACGTGTCTTTTTCCAAACACGTGAAGGATAGATGGGAAGATTCGGGGTTGTGAGCCAGTAATGATAACTGCAAAATCTGACTTTCGCCCAAGCAAACAACAATATCCTTTAAAACAAGAGGCTATTGATGGCATTACTCCAATGTTCAATCACCTTTTGCAAGCAGGCGTAATTGTTCCATGTCCTGATTCTCCGGTTCGCACACATTTATTCCCTGTCAAAAAGATTAGGGATGAAGGCCAACCAGTTGAATGGCGATTTGTACAAGACCTACAAGCTGTGAATGCTGCAGTACAGCCACATGCTCCTAATGTTCCAAATCCCTACACTATTTTATCACAAGTGCCTGCAGATGCTAAGTTTTTCTCAGTGGTTGATCTTTCAAATGCCTTTTATCAGTGTGCCAGTGCACCCTGATAATCAATTTTGGTTCACTTTCACCTTTAATGGCAAACCATACACATTCACTCATATGTGTCAAGGTTATTGTGAGAGTCCAACTATTTACAATGCAGCTCTTAAGGACAGCTTAGAGCCTTTAGCCCTGACCCCCGGGACAGCATTGTTGCAGTATGTTGATGATTTGATGATTTGTAGCCCCACTAAAGAGCAGTGTGAGGCTGATACAGTGACTCTGTTAAGGCATTTGGCTGATCATGGGCATAAGGCCAGTTTGTCTAAACTTCAATTTGTACAGCAGGAAGTTGTTTTTCTGGGTCATGTGATCACAGCAGAGGGTAAATCCCTCTCACCCAAACGTGTAGAAGCTATTCAAAAATTGCCCAAACCTCTGACAAAAAAACAACTAATGTCTTTTTTGGGAATGTGCTCTTATTGTCGACAGTTTATCCCTAACTATGCTGAGTTAGAGGCCCCGTTGGGAGCCCTAATTTATGGGAAAGGTCTGCAATCTTCAGACCGTTTGACCTGGACTCATGATGCAACACAGGCATTCACTGATCTGAAGCTTTTATTGCAGTCAACTCCCACATTAGGCCTCCCAGACCCACTCAGCCTTTTACTCAGACTGTGGATGAAAAGAATGGTTGTATGACATCAGTTCTTTTGCAGGAACACAGAGGGCGGCTGAGACCAGTGGCCTATTTCTCTTCTAAGTTAGACCCAGTGGCCGCTGGACTGCCTCGCTGTCTCAGGGCAGTAGCGGCTGCAGAGAAAGATGTTTTAGATTCTAGGGAAATTGTTGGATATTCTGAACTAACTCTTCTTGTTCCCCATGCAGTCTCCATGATCCTGTTGGAACAGAAAACCTCTCATCTTTCAACAGCACATTGGTTAAGATACAACACTGTTTTGTTGGATATGCCTAACATTACTGTGAAAAGATGCACTGTTCTTAACCCTGCCACTCTTTTACCTTCTCCAGATAATGGTGAAGCTCATGATTGTGTTGCTATTCATCAACAGGTTTGCACACCCAGACCCGATCTGCGAGAGACTCCTCTTATTAACCCTGATCTTGTCTTTTATGTTGATGGTTCTGCCTTTCGTGATACTCAGTCTGGGTTACACAAAGTGGGCTTTGCTGTATGTGATGATCACTCCATAGTGCAGTCGGGCTCTTTGCCCTCTAACTATTCGGCACAAGTCGCTGAATTGATAGCTCTCACTGCGGCTTGCACACTAGCAAAAGGTCGCTCAGTGACTATCTATACAGATTCTCGCTACGCCTTTGGTGTGGTGCATGATTTTGGTGCACTATGGGAATACAGAAATTTTCTTAAATCTGATGGAAAGCCTATCTTACATTATGACAAAGTCTTAGCTTTATTGGATGCTATTCCTTTGCCAAAACAGCAGTTTGCAAGTGTCAAGCCCACACAGGTGACACAGACTCTGTAGTTAAAGGCAATGCGCGAGCAGATGTTGCAGCCAAGCGTGCTGCTGATTTATCACTCCCTCCTCCCCCAGCTGAGGTGTTCTGTTTTCTATCACACACACTCCCTGACTCCCTCTCTGCACTTCAGTCATTTGCCTCTCCTCCTGAAGTTACCCAGTGCAAAGATAAGGTTTGGTTCGGTCCGGATGGACGGCCCTGTTTACCTAAACACTTTTTTCCTCATTTTGCTAAATTGACACACGGGTTTTTGACATGTGTCAAAAGGGGGAATGTTGCAGGCAATAACACAACACTGGTTTACAGCGCCAGTTCTGGCCACATTTGCATTTGCCCTGGGCGAACCCGTCTGTCCGCCGCCCCCCTCCACCTTGCCAACCATGTGATCCCCCCCCCAACAGCCATGCAGTCACCAAGGCTCTGAAATCATTCCACGATGGGGGAATTCCCCAGTGTGAAATACACTGTACACAATACACGTTCCAGAGAGCACAAAAACACAAGTCAACTTGATTGACCTTCGAGGGATGATCATCATGGCTGATCAAAGACGATATTTGAGTTGTGGGATGAGATGCATTCTGTGGTTTTCTTTTGTGATTGCATTTTTGATTTTTTCCCTGGTATGGTGTGACGTTTTTGGCAGACCACCTGGATAATGTCACTTTTTCCATGTCTTTGTTTGCTAATCAGACCATAAATGGCTTTAGATTTCTTTCAACCACTCAACAATCTCATCGCATGACTTTGCTGAAACATGAGATGGCCCTAGATTATCTTACTGTTACTTACTGTTTGTGTGTAACCCTCAATTTGACTGGTGATGCATGTGTGACTTTAATTCCTGATAATAATGACAATATAACATCTGTTATTCATGCACTTGAGAAGATTCAATATGAGTTTGGGCCCTCTGCTTCAGCAGGAACCTCCTTTAATGCATGGTTGAGTGCTAGATTCGGACCCTGGGGCGCAATGGTTTTCCAACTTTTGATACCTGTACTTATCACCCTGGGATTAATATTATTCTTTTGTACATGCACTCTGACCTGTATGAAAGCCTTGATGCATCGTTGGATGGGCGAGACAGTGACTGGTCAGTATGCACTCTTGTCACAGGCTGAACCTTTGTCAAAGGAAGATCCTTTCCCTGTTAGTGATTATGGTTCCTCAGCTTTGTCTGAGGATGAGATGTAAACCTTTTATTTTTCTTTATATATATTTTTGTAATCGACACCGCAGGGTCTATCCTTCGCAAAAATAGTAAGCGTCTATTTCTAACAGGCAATCTGTATGATGACATGTCTTGAATCCTTGTGAATTGTCATGTTTGATGTAAAATGATTGTCTGTATTTTCTTGATTAATATGTAATCAAAAGGGGGGAAGTGTAGTGGAAAAATTCTTTGTAACTTTTAGTCTACATTAATATTTTTGTGTTTAGCTTTGTATGCATTTTGTCCTACTTAGGAGACTGCCTCCTGATGGTTTGATATATGTTTGTGTCCTGGCATTTCTCTCTGTCCCTGAGATGTTGATACCAGCCACGGTGTAGAAGGAGGAGTAAAGCAGATATTTACGAGGGTAACCCCCAATGCACTTAGGGTCTCTCCTTTGATGACCTCAGAGGAGCAGTTGAATGTATTATCAGCAGAGAGAACTTTGCGACTGTTGTACTCATACTGTTGTCTCTCCTTGGCCAAGAATAAAGTTCTCATTTAATACTGATCGTGTTCTCAGTCTTTATCGAATTTCCGCGACAACATTTTAGTCTTTTATGCCAAATTATTCTTACATTGTAAAACTTGTATAAACTGCTTCGACAATAGTGAATAGTAGTCATGCAAATAAAGAGAATTTCCACTCTATTTCTGTCATATTACATAATCCTGAGAGTGTAACAGGTTTTGTTTCAATAAGTGTGTTGGCAGACTTTTATCAATCTGATATGAGATTCGCCAACCTTTAAAAACATGCAACATCAGAGAGGAGTGGTGAGAAAGCTATCAAGACTACAGGTAAGTCTTTCACATCTAATCTTCTTGTTCTGGCCAGTCGAGCCAGGCTAGTCAGTGAGCAAGCTGAAAAAGCATACTGTATGTACAAACGTAGTGAGATGTGGTCAATCATGTAAGACTAGATTCTACCTGGCAAGAAGTGAGAGCTGAGTAGGCGCTTTTGTCTAAAAGGAATGACACCTCTTGCTAACTCGTGGTTTGTCTTCAGAACAAATCTTTTGTTAAATTAGGAAGTAAAGGATAAACTCAGTATCAACGTAAATGTTGCAGTACATTAAACAAAAACTGATTGTTGTAAATATTGTAGAATGCTAGCTACAACAGAGATTTGTTTTTCTTCCTCCACAGTGTCTCAGTGAAGCCATGGCCTTGAGTCTTCCTGCCCTCCTGCTGGTCCTCTGCAATCTCGGTGTGGCTCAGGACACAGTGATGGTGTATAGTCTATGAGGATCTGGTCTTAACTCTGATGCGACGAGCGCCACAGACTGCTATGGTGTTGGTGTACTGTGACTCAACAAGTATGGGTAGGACAGCAGTCCGTCCCAACAATGCCAGCCTCTGGTAGCAGGGCAGCATACTCAGGGTCGAGGTTTATGACCAGGATGTCACCTTCGATGACATGCTGGAAGCCTGTCAGTCTTCGCTGAGGGTGGGAACCTATAGTCACACATGCTACCTAGTGAAAGGTGGTTCACTGCGTTTTAACACCCACCTCTACTGAGAGCTATGCATAGACATCTCTCAGACTGGCTCTGGGGAATAATTTCATCCTAATGTATAATTACTGAGCAACCAATCTGTCAGCTGTCATAATCACTTATCAATAAGAAATAAACTGCTGCAATAAATAAACTTCATCATTCATTCACAATGATATTGTGTTGAAACTGTTTATTAAACTACCTATAATTCAAAGACAGAGGAAACCCCACACATTAACAGGTATTATGTCCATATTGGACTGTTCCCTACCTCATGATTTACACCCAACACTAACATAGCTAATGCAGGTAGTAGTTGGTGAGTTATTTCAGGAAAGTGGAAACATGATTCAGTAAGTCAGCTTACTTTTTATCAAAAAGTTCTCCGGTCTAGTGTCAAGATTCGTTCACTGCCATTTATCATCCAGTAATATGAGAGGACTGTACCGCATTATTTATAAAACAAGCTCTCAGCTTTAGCTGTGTCACTGGATGCAGAGAAAGCCACTGATAAGATAAAATCTCACTCCCACTGTTACGGGAATTTTTAAAGAAAAACCCTTGAATAAAGAAAACTAGATTCAAAGTATCAACGTTTAAGTTTAATTTATTATTATTGTACAAGAAGGGGCGTTTAACAGTGAAACACACAAAAATGGTTTACAGAGAAAAGGCTCCCTGAGGAGCTCTAACAGTTGGTTCTTATACATTTTTTTAAATGGGCTGTCTTGGATACCCCCCCACTGATAATTTCCTTTTTTGGTTTTCTGCTCAGTAATGAACATTATGTTTCTTGTCCAAAATGACACTTCTCAGGCCTGTCTCTCACGTCCTTGTCTCTTCTGTCCTTGAACTACTGATTTAGAATTATCTCTCCCTGCCATCCTCAGTAAAACACAGTTCAAATAAGGGAAGTGCACGAGACATGCAAAAAACAGGAAACACACACATTATATGAATTAAAACATCTGAACCCCAGTATAATCCTAATTTTTAAAAACACCCACTTCAAGAGTTGTCCAGTCTCACTGTTACTCTTTGTTTTAGGCTTGGAATCTCTGTCATGCCACATGGGCGGCTGTGAATCAGAGGTACAGCAGGTCATTCACTAACCAGATGATCCCTGGCTCCTCCAGTGTCGAATGCATGTCGAAGTGTCCTTGGGCAAGATACTGAACCCCAAGGCTGAGCCATTGGTATGCGAATGATTAGCTCCTAAAGCTGATGGGCAATTGGCACCTTGCATGGCAGCTAATGCCATCAGTGTATGGATGTGTGTGAATGGGTGAATGAGATATGTAGTGTAAAAGCATGTATAAAAGCTTTGAATGGTCTGAAGACTAGAAAGGCGCAGTCCACTTAATATGCAATAAACCTAGTTTATACATGGACAACATTTTATTAACATTAAGTAAACCTATGCAGTCTGTCCCATCAGCCCCTAATTTAATAGGCAGGCAGCTGGGAATGACTAGGGGAATGAAGTATTGTTAATCTTAACAGCAATGTATCTTTGGCTTCTTTGTAGTTTTATACAAATCCTCTTTCAGAACTGAATAGTTCAATTACAGTTTCTCTTGATTTCTAACTTGTTCATAAAAGGCTCATAACTATATTAACCTCTCTTCCATCTCACCCGCTTTGGCATCATTTCTTATTTTCAGCATACCATCAGTTGATGCCACCAGAATCAAAATGTTGGGATTGTAAGTTTCTGAAACGAACAATATCCACATCTCTAGACCAAAAATACTTTCATGTGTATATCAACGTTCATGTCTGTACCACTCATGGCACTTTGAGACTTCAATAACTATTTCTAGTAATAAAACAACAGCTTTTTCTAGGGTGCTAAATCAGATTCAGCTGGTCACTTCACAGAGCCTGATTCATTTTCCCTCATTTCAATGATTCTCATCCACCTTCTGTTTCCAAGGACCAAGGTTATGGTGTGAATCATAACACTTTATGTGAATGGGATGACAAAATATGAGGCTCTATGGTCCTTTTGAACATTTCTTTGCCATATCTTGTCATTTGACACTCAGATGCTGTAACAAAGTAACAACTATGTTTACTCATCAAACTGGAATCTCCTGTGAGAACTAAGAACTAATCTGTGAGAATCTGATCTCGTCACAAGGAGGAGCTCTTGCACAAGATAGTTCACTGTTCACTTTTCTTTGTAAAAAAGTGTGGTGAATATGTGTGCTTCATAGGGTACTTCTGCAGTGGTAGTTGAAACATCCAGCTTCTTCCGCTCCAAGTAGTAGTATGATTGCAATCTTAACCAAACCAAAATAAACTGGAAAAATGGACCCAAGTCTGAGTATCAATAGTTTTGTAATCACTATATACTGTATATAGATAGTGTGTTAACAATACCGTCAGTGGCATAAGGTAGTTCCACCAGGCCCCAGAGCTCGGCCCTAGCCCTGCTCAGACCTGACATCAAACAATATCAACATACATATTACCCATCAATCATCACTGCATATCTAGATATGACAAAGACAAAAGTCAGTACGAAATGAGTCATTTATTATCCATTTATTCCAGTTATTTTAAACACTTCTTAAAGTTTAAGGACAATTTCATCACAAGAACAGATTTGGTTTTGGTTTCATATACATCAAATCACACCATTTTAAAGTTCTTCTTTGAGCAGTGTATCTCTGAGGTGAGGTTGGTGGGTCTGTTCTCTGTTCTCTCTACTGTCCCCCCCCTATAGCCCACGTGCCTCCACAATGCCTACACTGTCTATATTTACATCCCTGTATACTGAACATTATAAAAAGTATTCTGACAGTGACAGTGGTGTCGATAAAACTGTACTCATGCTCTGAGCTATACGCTGATCTGATAGGGCTGTTATGGTGCAGCCTATAAAGCAATGATATGAAAATGTCCCGACACTGATATGACTGAGTGTGGGAGTTAACACTTGACCTTGTGAAGAAAAAAAGGCCTCAAGGGCCACTTAGAAGCTGATACAGAGCTTTGACTTCACCTGGACAAGAGAATCTCCCCACCACCCTCCCGCATGTTTGACCATCCACTATCATGTGACCGTATGAACTTCCATATTTAGGTCACATGACGACAACTATGCAAAGTAAAGTTGATGATGTTTTTATACCGTTGGCTTAATGCCATTACATTAAAACAAAATGATATCAAATCATAGTTAATAGTTTTTAACAATGTGTTAAATTATGATTCAGTAATAACTCCAGATGGTTCTTATGGGGCGTTCACTGCAAGATAAGAGAAGCATAAAAATATTATTTATAACTGACAACCAGCCTGGGGAGTGTCTTGTAAAAGCCATGTACAAGCTGCTGGTCATTTGGAAACCATAAATAAATATTTGTGGAGTTCCTTGACGTCACGTGAAGACAAGAAAAGTCCGTCCGTGGCAGAAGTTTTTTAGATTGTCTCTGCTCGTGCTGCACATATAAGAGCTCCAGAATTCTGAATTTTAAAAGACTTTTTCCTGCGCTTCCCTCTCCAGCCAAAGTCTCTCTAACATCGAGAGAGTGAGCAAACTTCCACGTCAAACCAGAATAATAAACTGTTGATTTTGCATAATTTGAGGGAAAGACTAAACTGTTTGTGTCTGAATAGAGAAAACAAACAACAGCAGGAAAAACAATTGCAAATATGTAGAAAACAGTCATTTTTCATTCCTGTAACCTTACCGCACACCGCACATGCAAACACACACACAAACACATGCACCCTCCCCGGCGCAATATCTCCAGAGGCACTTTTAATGGGAGTAGTGAGCAGGTTAAGTGACAGCCTTACAAAATCACAAAACAGGTTCTGCTGCTTGAAACTGAGCCACAACATTTATGAGTGAAACCATCATAATGGAGACAGGTAGAGTTTCCTTGTTGTGTCAGAGACTCTAAATTATACAATGAGACCAAACTGTCCTGTTGTTGGCAGCAGCTGTGAAGAGGAACATGAGGAGTGTCTCCACCAGTGATCTGTCTTTTTTTTTTTTTTTTTTTTTTTTGATTCACAATCCATCTCTGTCCCATCGCTGTAAGGAATCTGATATCCTCCCTCGGTGCATTTAGCTCAGAAAGCTAATGCAATATGATGACAGATAGAACGAGGTGGAGAGACATTTCCACAGAGGTTTGCTCATAATAAAAGAGTCCATTGAATAAAACATGACGTGACAAGAGAGCAAAACAGGATTCATACGTTATCTGTTTTCAACAGCATGGCTTTCATCAATAGACTAATTCATCCATCTTTCTATTTTTACTTAGCGTGCATTACTTTCATGTCTAATTGTCTCGAGATGTGTATTTGTTTGATTGCAATCCTTGTAGTCGAATGACTTTCTAACTGCAGTCCACAACTGTCTGATTCCCAATTAAGGCATGTGTGTAAACACTTTGAGTATTGGCAGTGACTAGAACAACTCAAAGTCTTTTTAATCACGACTGTGGTCTTTTTTTTAATTATTATTTATAGTATGCCTGAAGTCATGAGAGGCCTTTTCCAAATGTGGTAGCTCTGTGGTTTCACACCACCCTGAAACAGCACTATATTTCCCCTCCGTGTCTGTTTATGTGAAGACGTATTTACTGAAAGGGGAATGAGGAGAGAAAGGTTTGGGGCCCTGGTTTGTTTGTCGTGTTGAACAAAGCCTCCAAGCTATATGCTGGCTCAAGGCTGCATAGCTGTGAGAAACCTCCCTCACAATAAGCCCAAAGGACAGGGGATAGCTATGATGCTGCTGCATGGTATAATTTGTTCTGTAATTTCTTCTCAGTTTAGGTCTTAGTGTCATTGAATTTAGTCCAAATTTGACACTTTTAATGATGAGGTCTAATTACTTTTATTGGTTTGGGAAAAAAGGGATAAATGTTTCTGCATGCCCAGACAAAATTTGTTTGGGGGTGAAATTAAGACGTCAAAATAGTTTCCAGCTTGGCTTGTTGCAAGTCATTTCTTTCTTTTTTGTTAGAACCATCAAATCCATAACACGTATAATTAGCTACTGGCAGGGACCATGCACGCAGCGTTAACATCTAACTCTGACATCTGACCTCTCTAAATGCCGCGACCATCACATTGACATAAAATATTAAGTGTTACAACATAAAAAGAGCCAAACCGCAGGCTTTGAAGAGTAATCCTCGTTTCCCCCAGAGGTTCCCCGTGTGAAATAGGATAGGGTTTTTAAGTCCTAATAAGTTCTTAATTTAGTGGAAACACACACACACCAAAGGGAACACATACACACACACACAGAGTCGATGGCACCTTCCCATCAAGCTTGAGTTATTTCCCCACTAAATTTTGGCTTGTGTGTGTGTGTGTGTGTGTGTGTGTCATTGCTTGCTTGACACATTCTGGGGTCTGGTTTCAGGATATTTGTAAAGGTTGTAAAGACTTGTAAAGTTCACTGAAAGTAAAACACAGGGGGATGATATGAGTTGTGATCAACCAAACAAATATTGAAGTTAAGTTTTAATCTACTGACAAGCGTATTATAGCTCATTTATTCCTCCTTTTGTGCATCTTAAAACGTATTGAGATGAGTTAATTAGAGCACATGAAGACCAGGGGGCCTCCATCATTAATCAAAGCACTTCTCCATTTACAGGCTAATAAAATGGCTCTGGTTGATTACACACCACCTGGCAGCAGATGGGAGGACTCTGTGTCTGATTGAGAAAAGGAGTAGCAGCCACAGTAGTCTCAGTCTGTTTATCTCCTGCTTTTAAGTCTAATCAGCACATGTAAATATTTGAAGCCCTTCACCAACCTTATCATCTTTTCCAGCTTCTTTAAGAGGTCTAGTGTGTAGAATTTAGTTGCATCTAGTGGTCTAATCGCTGCATTGCAATCTCCTCACATCACCCTCACCTTCTTAGTGTAAAGAAGAACCAAACATTTTAAGCTCCCTGTCTAGAGTCATTATTTAGTTTAGTCTGTAGAAACATGGTGTTTCAATATGGACCTGCTCCCACTGTAGATATAAAAGGATCATTTTTAAGAAACAAAAACAAAAAGATTCTTATTTTCAGGTGATCATACATGCATGAAAACAAAGTTGTGAATATTGAATTTCATGTCTGCCTTATCCTGAAAATAAAGGCCCATAATCTTACACACTGCACCTTTAAATTCTGTTCTATGACTTTTTTAAATGTTCCTTGAAGTTATCATTTCATGTTCAAGAAGGGAAATCATTTATTATTTATTCATGTAAAGTTCATGTAAGTCTCTGTTCCTGATCCAAGATGTGGGTGTATATTAGAGCCCGACTGATTTATCGGCAGGCTGATATTATCGGCCGATATTAGGCATTTTCCAAACTATCGGTATAATGGATGATAAATTAATATTTAAAAAAAAAAACGGAAGAAACACCCTTCAACCATGTTATGAGTGTTGTCATTGCATAGTTTGTCTACCAGAGGACACTCTACAACGTCCCTGAACGCCACAAACCCTACAACCAGCTGACCCAGCCAGAGTCGGTAAGAGCGAACAAGCTACGAGCAAACTTATTCTGCTTGTCTGTAATGATTACTGTATTCATAACTAGCATATCTGTAATTACAGACATTGTAAAAGGTAAGTTAGGCATGTGAGGAGTGAACATTTAGACAGAGAAAAAGTATCAAACAGCTTGTGCATAAAAGTTAGCTTTTCTTTTACACGTGTGTGAAATCCAATGACGCATGTGTGCGCTGCTGACTGTCGCTCAGCCGCATTAATGAGTCACGTAATGGATTTAGTGCATCACTAAGTAGTAGATTTTAGAAGGCAGGCAGAGCATGATGATTGAAAATTGTTTGTTGTAGATTGATGGATAGAATTAAAAGAGTGCAGGTAAAGGGATAAGCAAGTTGACATTGTAATTATAAGGTAGCTCAATAGGGACTAACTATTACACACACACACACAACTTTTACAAATACAAATGATGATGATGATGATAATAATTATAATATATAACTAATGTTAGGGAAATCCGTTTATGTTTTGTTACGCGTTTCTGAAATTTCTTTTTTAAATATATATATCGGCTGACATATCGGAATATCGGAGTTTTAAATCACCAAATATTTGTATTGGTATCAGCCTTAAAAGTCCCATATCGGTCAGGCTCTAGAGTATACCAGACTGATACAGGATGTTATAAGCTGATGATCAGGACAACTACGTAGATAGATTGCCATAAACAATTCATTAATTCTGAATGCTAATTATCTTGGTGATCCCCTAATTTTTCATCTATCACCACTAACAAGGCAACATTTCTTTATTGCCAGTTTCACTTTATGAAACAATATTTAAAAAAAATACAATTCCTATCAAATTTGTATTCCAGACTTCTGAGCTGCTGCCCGTATCTCTCTGTTCAACAATTCAAATAGCTCTGGTAAGCTCAGTGACCGATTCGCCAAGTGGAGAAACAATTGACCAGTCCAAGCTTTGTAGCTAGGATTAAGAAAAGGAAAGTTATCTTCGTAAAATAGCAAGCCACCAGAAAAATCTGAATGTGTCAGTATCACGTTATGATGCTAACATTAAAACGTGATTATTGAAATGGTTAAAACATAAAAGGTTTCACGTTATTAGGGGATAAGTTTGTATACTGTAACAGTGTTAAACTCTGTTTAAAGTGTTTGAATGAGGAAAGGTATGCATTTCCATGACTTGATGAAGAGCTATTTCATGCTGAGGTTGAAACATGGTGAGATTCTGTTGTTACTGAGCATGGTGGATGATATTGTGATAAACATGCACACAGTAAGAAGGATTTGAATTTTTTTTAAATAAAAAAGTATTTTATCTATGCTATGATAAAATGAACTTCCATTCCAAAGCTACGTCTAAGCATGCCTGAGGCTGACAAATTAGAGCTTAGACACATGAAGTACACCTAAGCCTGTCATGCATGAATCGGAGATGATAAGTGGACTATGTCTCACCTTTTGTCTCATATTCTACCTATTCAACAGCTTTTTTTTCTTCTGAGTATTGAGTCTCACGGGGCGGCTAGATTAACTATTGACTTTTAGTCTTGTTAACTTAGAGTACACTTCACAGGAGACAGGGAAATCAATGCCACAGAGATAGACTGCAACACCTTATTGGCATGTTTTGTTAAACTGGCAAATGCAAATATACACCAGCGTGCATAACAATCTCTGTCAGTCCTCAGTAATACCAAAGATGGGTAACACCACAACAGAAAAGAGCTAAAGTGATAATTGAATCCATTTCTGAGTATTGGCAAATGTGAACATGACTTCTGTTTTCATTAATTTTCTGCTGAGGGAGTTGTCTGTGTGTGGATGTCAGAATTTGTTTGTGCAGCACACTTGTGTACGGATGAATGAATGTTTCCAATTACAGTTACAAAGTGTATACACGCACACACACACACACACACACACACACACACATACACACAAACACTGCCTCCTGTTCTATGAAGCAGACTCCAGCGTGGCTGTCTGGCATTCCTCTCTATTGACAGTTGACAGCTTTAAGCCGACATGAAGTGTGGATTTCACTGCTGCCGCGTAATTGACATCCTGTTGCTTGTCAGCCTCTTTTCTTTTTCTACTGCTCCTTCGATCAGAACACTGGTGCCTCATTCTCACACTAACAATACGGGCCACATGATGAGGCCCGAGGAAATTATTCTGTTGCTTTTTTGAACGCAGAGGTTTCTCTTTATGAGTATTTGTGTGCCTGAGAAGTGAAACTAGATCCATCTCTCACATTGACAGCTCATGACATGGTCTCAATAGAGGTTTTTAATGGTTACGTTGGATGGACAGGATGATTATCAACACTAAATAAGTACACAGGCAGGAGAGCTTTCTTAGATGTTGACATATTTCAAAAATAGAAAACAACAAAAAAAATGCTAATAATACTAAAAGTATATTGCATAACATGAAAATGAAAAAATGCTGAAAAGATGATGTGACTGTTACATCTTGGTCTTGAATAGAATCTCAATTTATGGTATGAGTAAGTAGAGAATAACGGTTGTCCTGCATTTTAGGACAGCAAGAAGCCTCAAAACTGTATGATCCATGACAATAAAAGTATTACAAGTATTTGTAAGCTCATGTTTTATTAAGAAATTGATTAATATTTAAAACGTATCCACTGAAAAAGTCTCGTGTTTTAGATACATTTTTGATGAACACAACAAAGCATCTTAGACCTCGCTGACAAATATGTTGTATTTCCTGTGGCTGCTTCACAATAAAGCCACCTTGTTGTCTCGCCAGTTAAATGCTTTCAATGTGATCTAGCAGTTGCAGGAAATGTTTGTTTTTTGTAGTGTTGTTGAACACTGACACTGATATTAATGAGATAAACAGGATTACAGTCATGATGAACATAATAATAAAGGCTATATATGCAAATGTACTTGCAGAAAGTAAATACACTAAATCGCCATTACTAATTTCTAGAACATAGAACATAAACAGTATCAGAAATGAGGTTCTGGACAGCTGAAATATTTTCTGTGGGCGAGACAAAACCACAAAGTGTGTCAGTTAAATAAATCCACATATTTTACGTATGTCCAATAGTAAGAATGCTATATTTGAATTGAGGAGTAAAACCTCTGGCTATTTAACTGCAGATCCCTGTGTAGTTAAGTAGTTAGTGTTGAGCAGTGCGGTGTCAGTTGCGAGTACTGTATTGTCACTAATGGACACTTTGGAGACATCTCACTGAGGACAAAAGACGGGACTTAAAAAGACTATTATGGCTGGTCAAAGGCCTTGTAATTATATGGCATTTGTCATCTAGGACAGATGTCAGGCCTGAATAATGAAGGGTGTTAGAGGCTCATGGTGTGACAACAGTCTCATCTCTACACATGGAAAATAATTTCCATCTTTCTCACATGCTCTTGTTGATAATTTAGACTTTTCCAATGCGATATAATTGTTTTTTCATGTTATTCATGTTTGTTATTCAGAGTACAGTATAACATAGTATGGTATAAATACAGCTATAGTATCATGTAGGATAGCGTATTAGTGTGAGACAATATACTACTGGCATAATGTATAAACTGTTATATCTACTGTGTGTAAATACAGTGATGAAGGATTTTATTTTATGTACTATGGTAAATATTGTAGTAAACAGTATAAATGTATAATCTAGATGGTGTAGCTTTAAGGATGGATGAACTGCACACTGTACAGGGAAAACAGAAAAATAGCTTCCCAGAAAGATCTTTCAGCCCTCTAAACATATCATCATCTTTCTTTTCCTGTTTTTGCACATTATTAGCTTCCGGAGGCGTCTTAAGAGTAACAGATCTCTCTTAAAGATCTAGAGAACAACTATCAAGTGCAAACAGCATTATAAAACACAAGAACCATAAAGCTGCTGGCTTGGAAACAAGAGAGACAGCGGGGGGGAGAAAAGCAGCTAATCCACGAACTAACCGCTGCTGAGACGGCAGGCTGAGCCTCAGGTATTTCATGCACTTCACAACTTCAAATTAAGAAGCAATTATATTCTCTCCTGGGTCATTACTAATCCTGCTGAGGTAATGGAGCCGCACCTACAGCCTTAATTGCAGGGATTACAACTGAAAAGGCACAATTTCTTTAACCCGTGCTGTCAGAAACAAAATCTTAACAGGAAGAAAGGAAACTTTAATACCTCATTTGCTAACGCTGAGAAAACCTTGACTGAAAGGAAACTATTTATAATCTCTCTTTGTCCTAATGCTTGTCTTTCAACCTTCTTCCTCCCCCAATCTCTCTCTCCTCTTTTTTAAATTGTAGATCCCTGGAGCTGAAACACCACCAAGGCTGTGAAACGAAGATTTAAACAGAGATGAATGGATTCATTACATTCACCAGCGTTGCATGTTTTCCCATGACTCTCATTGTTTTATGATCCAAGACAGCAGATAACATGCTTCAGGGATCACCTGTCAGATATACAACCTCCTGTGAAGAGCAAAATGTCAAGCCTGTGTTTGCGTGCACCTCTGTGGCTGCACATAACGTTGGTGCATAGCGGTGGCTGAAGCCTTCGCAGCCAAATGCAGAGAGGCTTGAGAGGTTTGATTCAACTTTAACGATTCCCGTGGGGCAAACTCGGAGTCCTCCGCATGCACCCGGTCACAACAACTTGTTAAACTGTAAGAGGGATAAGATAACAGAGAGAAGAGTTAGGAGCTGGGGAGTAAGGGGGCAAAGGAACATCCCCTTCCCATTAACCAGTATTAGCCCTGACCTTGTTAAAAGAGAAACATTCCCTCTTGTCACCACAAAGTCTGCAGGGGGTGGAGAGTCAACCAAACCCAATTATCAACCCTTTCTTTAAAATCATAGCCTGTCAAGTCTGTGTTCGTGTGACTAGCAGCGTATGATGAATATTTCTAATAATGTCCACTTAACAGAACTGGTGATAAAGTTGTAAAAATGATCACAAAGCTGCGTTTTCTCTTGAAGGAAGCCAAACAGTCGAGCGTTGAGGAATTCACTGTAGTTGATGATCATCTTTCTTTACATTTAACATGTTTTGCAGGATGTTTAAAGAACTCACATTAAAAAAAGTAAAGAAATGTCGGCACAGACGTGACAGAGTTTATTTGGCTCCTGTCAAAGCATGGAAAATGATTTGTTCATGTTTGCACAATAAAAAAGTGTTACACTTGTGCAACTGAAACGTGGGACAGGAGAATAAATAATGTGTCCATGAGACACACAAAACATGGGTAGGTGTCAGTGTAATGCGGGACTTTTGGTGCCATGCATGGGTCAGCATGTTCCCGGACCTTTAAATCACCTGAGTGGTGGTGTAATTACGGCTCTCTGGGACGCCACTCAACCCTCTAATACCCAGGGGGCTCTACAGCGGCGCCACTTGTTGCGCAAGTATTCACAGAGAGGGAGGTGGGGGAGGTTGGAGGGGTGGGGTGCGGGCCGAGGGTGGATGGGGAGTTGGGATGCCCTTTGGCAAGTTCGAGGTTAATCTTCTAAACGTCGGCTGACAAAGCAATTTTGCTGAGCGAGTGTGTGTGTGTGTGTGTGTGTGTGTGTGTGTGTGTGTGTGTGTGTGTGTGTAAAAAGGCAGGGGTGGGGACCAGGGTTGCGGGAGAGAGGTTTAGGGTGGCAGAGCAAATGAGAGGGAGAAACACTAAAATTAGGGAGTCACTCCATTTTAGACAGTTTTTGCCAAGATTTAAAATTTTGTTTTTTCTTTAATCAAAACAAGTGGGTTTAAAAAAAAAAAGAAGAAGAAAAATACATGAAATATTTGCTGTTTAAGCAGAGCAACAAGCCAAAATCCCACACACGCAGAGATAAAATGCTCAAGCATGCTTCAGCTGCTTCAAAAATCATTTACAGCATTTGCCCTTTTTTGCTTTGAGCTTAAGGATTAAACCAACACGATCTTTTTGAACCTGCAGGCTGTGGAAGTGATAACACATTTTACTGTAGGTACTGCCGCTCAGATAACCAGTCCTTTTTCCCACGCCGTGATACATATTAAAGATAGGAACAATTAGTGACGCCCATTGTCAGTCACGGCAGTGATTTTAATTAACTCTGCTGATTTACGAGCTTGATCTGTCATGTGATCGATATTTGCTCGCAGGGGAAATGAGAGGATATTTGCAAATTAAACAAAGAGGGTTAACGCCTAGACACGTCATTTGGCGCCTTCTGCGGCAAAATGATCCTTCATCAGCGAATGTGGATTTGTGTGTATGTGTCTGTGAAACTTCAAATCAAAAGCATTGTGAAGGGAACAATCTTGTGATAATGGATTAGGCCTATATCTTAAGCCATCAAAACGTTTTTTCCCCTTTCATGAATGCTTCAGACTAATGCCCCGGTTTCACGATAATGAAAAGGTAACAATCACTTTCGTGTTAAGTATGGTTGAAGTTCTCGACATTAAAAGACACAGAAGGAAATCTCATCTGGTAATTTTTTTATGGTGTAAAGACTTTGCAGCATCTCAAGCCCACATGGCGCCAACATATATTTAATGGCCAACAGAGAGGGGAACTGTCAAAGGAAATGTTAGGTTAGGTGAAAGCCCTCTATAATCAGAACAGCAAAAACTGATAATAGATAAGCATTACTCTGTGTTTAACCAATGACTTTACTGATATTTCCACTGACATACCATGTAGAGCACATATTATTTTTTCCAAACAGGATTTCGAGTTCATGTTTTGTTTAGAGAGAGATATAATAAGAGGGGCCCAGTCTTACTTCTCCAGGTGACGATAATTGATTATCTTGATGTTGAATTTGTGGATATATATAACTAAAGGTGAAAGCATATACAGATGGGAGCACAGAAAAAAACTTATTGAAAACTTATTGAAAGAGTTGAGAAATTATGCAAATACAGCCTTTACAGTCACCAAATCTCAAATCAGTTAGAAGATTTGGGACTGTTTGATTAGACTTGTGTAAGACATCACTCTCCACCACCATATCCATACGACCAATTGATATCTTTAAATGTATTAAGTGATGTCCATGAATGTCCTTGTGTTTCTTTTTTTGTTGTGCTCAGGGATCTCTGTTTACAAAAAAAACATACAAAGATTTTATAAAACTGTTCCGACCCAAAGTTATTTTCATACTTGTCTGAAATGATCCAACATTTCAAACACCGCTCATCACTATCAATCCATCTTTACAGGATGAGGCAGCGGCATGGCTGTTTTCCATGCAATTAAGATAAAGCTTCAACGGGCGCCTAACATTTTATTAAAGGCTATTTCCAGATCTATCTTCACACTTTGAAGGCTTTGAACATGCGGCCATGACAGATACGCCAACAGGATTTTCATGGGGATGGGGACAATTTGTGAAAGACAGAAAATAAAACATTCTATTCAAAATCTCATTGTGTAACTTTTCTAGCATAAAATAACAGATTTATGTACCTCTGCTCTGGCACTACTTTGTGCTCTGGGTACAATCACCACCAACAATTTCACAGATTTTTGGGAAACTGGATTATATTTTATGAAGGAAATGTTACATGTGGTTTAAAGAGTTTCCTGCTGGCCCGTAATGTAAACTGCTATGAACTATAGCTGCTGTTAGCTGATTTTAACTCAGTTTGTTAGCCTGGCTGCACAGACTGTGAGTTCACAGTACCAAAGCAGTGTTAGTGTTTGTACCACAGGGATCCTGATTGGGATCGGAGCTGGTGTCATGCACAAACTGGAGCTGGGCAAGTGAGCAATGTAACTGGGCTCACCAGCATTTGTGTACATGATAACAGAGTGAACACACGCACAACACACTATTTATGAGTTATCGTGCACTCAGGTGCAGCACCTTAACGTTTCAGTCTCCCTTACTCATTACTACAATATGTGTGGTGTCAGTTGACAGGAAAGCATTTTTCCAGTTAAAAGAGTCCGAGTTTTGCAAGTGAGATTAAGAATGATAATGTCATCTTGTTTTGGCAGACACATAAAGACACACTATATGATAACAAGCCATAAATCTGCATCGACATGATTTGCCCATTTGGCGGCTGTCCAACAAGCTTTAAGTACAACATTGACAAATTATCACTTTGAAATTTGATCCATCTAGCAAACACTAGAGTTTATCTGGAACCATGTTTCTGTCCAATATTCACTCTGTGTGCTAATATGACAAAATACTGAGCTGAGTGATGAAATGTGTAATGAGTATGTAATAAATACATTTACTGTTGTGTAATTTGTGAAGCAATGTAACATGAACCCAATGTCAGACTGAAAAGTGAAGTGATGAAAAAGTGGCAAGTAAGCCTCATTATTACCAATACATGACTTATGGATATAAGTATCCATTTATAGTATGTAATATATAAATATAGTATCTATAGTATATAACTATCTAATCTAGTTAGTTAGTTAGTTTTAACTTGTTATTTCAGTTAAAAACCACCCTAAAGGGCAGCTGTAAATATTTATGTTTTATTTTATTCATACACAATCATCGGGTAATATCTTCTTGTTTTTATGTCGGCACATGATATTTTAAGAAGCAGGGTTTTATCTCATGCACCGATGCTCGTCCATGCACGACAGTTCATTGGCACATGCAAACACACATATGGGCAGATTAATTCATTAAGTTTTTATTTTTATTTTTTTAACTACATTTACTTTTTTTTTCATCAGTTTCACCACTCACTTGCCTCAGATTTGACAAGGTTCCCAGTAGTTTGTTGAGGTAATTACCTGTAGACATGGCGGAGAACAAAGCAAATCAGGGAGGGTCTCTAAATATGCCGTCT
Source organism: Larimichthys crocea (assembly GCF_000972845.2). Taxonomy (NCBI): domain Eukaryota; kingdom Metazoa; phylum Chordata; class Actinopteri; family Sciaenidae; genus Larimichthys; species Larimichthys crocea. Next base: position 2,467,674 of record NC_040032.1, read on the forward strand.
AGACTTGGTGTCTCGCTGCCTCTCTCTGTGTCCCTCCATTTATTATTTGACCTGTCGACTGACCTGACAAGGAGTCAACCTTTTACTTGAAAGAGGACAGACAATGGCAACTGTCTTCAGACCATTACTTGTCATTTATTCTTAATTGGCGTGATAAAGTTGCTCTGTTTCTTGTTTTGGCTTCATTAACAGATTTCAGCGTGGCAAATGTTAAAGCGTAACGCGTCTAAAGAGTCTCACTCTGGGACAAACAACAGGGCAGCGCAGTAAAGAGACAGTTAGTCTGACCCGCTGTAATGGCCCTGCTTTGAAGTGGTGAAGATAGTGCTTGTAATCAGCTTAATTGATTGTAACAAGGCACCAGCACCAGAGAGTAAGATAGAGACGGAGCACTGTGGGGTGGTTTTAGAGAATGTTTGGGTGTTTGGGTAGAGTAGTAATTCACCATAATGACAGCCATTACTCCAAAGGCAAACAATGTCACTCACTTCTTCAAATTCTGGGTCAAGCTGGCAGATGTAGTAATTGTACAAGAACACAGCCACAGGGGTAATTACAAGCAAATAGGCTTTGCAAATAGTACTCAAGTGCTACTTAAGTGCTATTAAATCATGAGTTATTGTCATTTAATTAGGTAAAGAATAAACTAAGTGCAACACAAACACCTTTAGAATTAAGTGCAATTAACACCACACAATGCTTGTGTTGCTTTAATCAAATGTTGAGTTTGGCCATGAACATCCAGGAGCTGTTGTTCCATTGTGTGAACACACAAAAGACAAATTGTCGCATTTATTCTGTGACCTGCATGATCGGTATCCAGCGTTGCCGTCGCTCTCTCTCTCTCCGTTTGCCTCTGTCCGTCTTACTTGCTCCCTCCTTGCTCTTGTCTCCTCATCTGGAGTTGATTATTCCATTTCCTGGCTAGTATTACAGTCAGCAATTATCTACAGATCACCGGGCAGCCTTTCCTGAAAGTCTTCGGAGGGGGCAGCGACACAGGAGCAAACACAGTGCCTGAGAGTGAATGTCATATCACGATTATGACATTATTATCTTAGTGTGGCTGCCAGGGTGTCAATCTCGAATCTTTAAACCTGCAGTTAATTATTTTTGGGCCACTTGAGGCCAGACAAATCATGGCATTCAATTTAATTTGTGTTTCTGGCTACTGGTAGACGTGAGTAGCAAATTCTTTTTATCTTGTTCTTCAGGTGCTAAATGGTTCACAGTGCCGGTATCGTAATGTGGACACTAGCTGTCTGAAAACTGGGAGTGAAGCAAAACAGTAAAGAGATAAAAAGATCTGCTCCGTAGCGCTGAGAGCAACTGTTGCTGATAATTCTCTGTGGGTTTGTCACTACAAACAACCCCTTTTTACCTGCACATAATTATTTGATACTAAGGATAATAGCAGATTTAAAGTAATTACCCAAACTGTCTTTTGCATTCTATTGTGCAAAACTACTTCCTGGTTCACCTTTGCATGCACACACAAATGTGTCTGCATAATCGAGTGAAGATAATTGTTTTTATATGGATTTACAGTATATATTATTTGACTGATCATCTCATTGCTGCATGCTTTCTATGTTAGAATATGTCTGTAAGTCTGTAATCTCGTCTTTTCTAACATGACCCTGAGTCAATTAATGTCAAATCAAACATGGTTTACCTACCGAATAAACGCCTTCCACAGCAGCAACCTGAACATTTAATGCTTGTTAATGAACATTAGGAAATCATAATATAACGATCTATAGGTGATGGCAGACAAGGATGTAAGTGATTCAATTAAATTATATACCTTAAATCATATTGGCAGAACAAATAAACTATAGATGAGTTCTCCCTGTGTTTGTTTCCTCTGGGTGCTCAGACAAAAAACACAAATAAAGCCAAAAAAGAATAAAAATAAAAAAATAAATAAAAAATAAAGAATAATAACTATATGTCACGTATTATGATCAAACCTGACAACCACTCTGAAGACAAAGAATTCAAGTAGCCTGGGTGTCCACTATTATTTACACTTGCTGCCTCTCTCTTGGTTATTGCCATCCTGTCAATCAGTCCAGCAGCGAGCCCCCGTTGCTCCATTTCAAAGAGCGCACGCAGAGGTTTGTAACCTTTGACCCTGCAAGCGAAGAAAGGGTCACTGCAAAGGACCCCAGCGGCAGTTCTCACTCTACAGGGTCAGTGTGTGTGTTTGCGCGCTCTGGACTCCCTGTCACATCCTACCTCTGTCCTTCATGGTCCCAAATGTGACTGGCGTCTTTTCGTCTCATTAAACAGCAGCGAGTCTGCCGCATAGCACGCTCAGTGAGACAGGAAGGATTTCATTAACGAAGAGAATCCTCGTCCACAGTGGTGTCAGGTTATACTTTACACCTCATTTCATGTCTCTGCGGTCCCTCCAAGCAGCACGACTCAGTGTGTGAATCAAAGAGCCTCCCAGTGATTCCAATAATCAGCTATTCGGTTAGCCAGCGCTTTCAGACATCCAGTCATCTTACACAGTACCCCCACCGGACAACTAACCAATGAGTCAGCTCCTGACCTTTAAAATGATTATGACCAGCTTTGATGTTCTCTTTTCCTTGTGTTTGGCTTTGGTGGATGATTCGTTTGTTCAGTTAAGTGCTTTGTTCTTTATGACTCCATAAAAGAAGCTCTCACTAGACAAGGTAGTTAAACAGAAACACAAACAGACTGGACTTCTAATGTTATGCCGTAAATTCAAAGAAGAGGAGGAAGGACAAAAAAACAAACAAAGAAACCGCTGTGATTTTAAACATTCATAATGAGGGAGATAATCTGAATGTACATTTTTGTTATTAAAATCGAATTTTTTCGTAATTAAATCAAACTAAATGAACCCTCTGGGGTGTGAGCGATCATCCACAATTGCACATGCCATTGGTAGGAGAAGGAGTCTAACATAAACCAAGAGGCCCAACAAATGTTTTGACGTGGTTTTAGATGTAAATTCAATACTAATATTGAGGATTTACATTCATAATTCTAAAAAAAAACTCTCTTTTTAATGTTTTTACACAGAAACTATTTTTGTCCTGGTTCTGTTTCTGTGTGTAAGCACATTTCACTCTCCTATAACCCGAAGGGTGCGTGTAACGCAGCCATAATAGCTGGGAAAGTTGTGGCTTTTTCTACCATGAAATGTTATTTGCTGTAATGAGACAAAAAATTCTTTTAAAGAGATTTGTTTTTGTGGTTTAAGTTGTTTGTTGTGTGGAAGGTGGATTTCCCCAATCTCTGGAAAACTTCCCAGAATACTGTGCATGTTCACACGATCACATGCATCACACACACATACACACACATTCACAGACACACAAACACATGTACACTTGCCTTTCCAGCGCCACTTAAAAACAATTATACCATTTCAGTGCCTCTCCATAATAACAAGCCTGCTTGTGATTTACACGACGGCCTTGTCATGAATTCGACCTGTCAGAACTGATTAAGCTATACTGTGTCAAAGGGGATCTACAGGGTTTGCGAAGGAACAGATGGCCCCTGGCTAGTCTCTCCTTTTCTGTTGAGGCTGAGTTTGACACGGAAACTGAAGTCATGAGGTCTGTGATGCGCACTGAGTCATAGAGGTCTGACGATGCTCCTGGTCTCTGATCTTGGTGGCGCTCCATGCCTAATTTCCAAAAGCCTGAATGCAAAGTCAGCTAAAAACTTGATTTGAATTCGCCCTACATCTGCAACTAAAACGTCCAAGCAGCTTACTCAGGGTGCATTATCCTTTAATAACTGAACTCCAAAACAATCCAGAACTTTTATTATAGATGTGCATTTTTTTTTGGCGAATGTTTTTAATCAGGACTGATTAACGAGCATTTGATTCTACACAGCTAACTCTTTTAATATATGTTATACTTGTACAGAGTTGTACTCTTGTTAGCAGTAATGTGTTAGAGCGCATGATATAAGAGCTGACCTTCATAGGGAAAGAATGCACACCTATTTGCACAGTTTTATTGCGTACAAGAAAGGTTAAGAGGTTGCTGAGTTTGAATGAGCCCACCTTTCCAAAACCCTTCAAGGCATAATATTTCAGTCATGAATTAAAAGGAGCCCCAGATAATGATGGGTTACAGTGAGGTGAAGCTATGAACCTTAAATTAGTGGATAAGTACATACGCTATGTGGTGTTCAAATCTTCATCTAAAAGCAGAGAACAGTTCCATAAATATAATTGCAGCTGGCGCTTACCCAAGCAATTATCACCTTCAAAGGAACAGTTTGTTCCATATTGTAGTGCTGATACATGATGCATATTATATGAAATCTGTTAGTAGGTTTTATAGTATGTGACATGTTAGTAATCATTGTGACAGCACGGTGGCTCAGTTATTAGCACTGTCATTTTTCAGCATGAAGTTCCTGGGATTTAATCCAAGGCTTTTCTGGGTGGAGTTTGCATGTGCTCCCTGTGTTTGCATGTGTTTCTTTAGGGTGCTGTGGTCTCCACCACCATCAAAAGATGTATGTTATATAGGTTAATTTGCCTGTCAGTGTCTTTGACAAAGGGTTAGAAGTGGAGCTGGTCCCCAGGTACTGCACAGTGGCTGCCAACTGCTCCTAACACTTAGTTAAGTTAAATTCAGGGCAGGAATTTCCCTGCGGGAATCCATAAAGGCTGACTTAACTTACTGGAAATGTATTATCTATCTTAGACTGCCTGCAGTAAACTCATTAAAGTGAACTAAATTGAATGTGTTTACAATCAATAAGAATGCAGTATGAGATCTTTAATAGGCGTACAGCATATTGTTTGACATATACCACATGCATTAGGTGTATTACGTCTAGAAAGAATATTATTTGTCCCATTATGTACTTGTGGTCACTATGCCAAGTCTCTACTTGGCATACTCTCAGTCAGCCTCATTAGGCAGTCAGTTGGAATGCTTTTCAATTAACAGGTGTGACTTGCCAAAAGTTAATTAGTGGAGTTACTTGCCAAGAAACACAAGGAATGGACAGTAGTCCAGTGGAAATCTGTAACTTGGTCTGATGAGAAACAAATTTGAGATTTTTAGTCCAAACCGCTGTGTCTTTGTGAGACACAGAGGAAATGAACGAATAGTATCTGCATGTGTGGTTCCCACTGTGAAGCATGGAGGAGGAGGTGTGATGCTGCTTCACTGGTGACACTTTGCAATTCATGCTATTAGTGGGAAATATCATCCGTTCATTTTCATTGACGATTTTTTCATGGCACTTTTAGTCAGCATGGCTACCGTATTGCAGTGACATGCCATCCTATCTGGGTGGGCTATTCAACAGTACAATGACCAAAAACATACATCCTGGCTATGTAAAGGCTATTTGACCAAAGAAGAGAGTAACTGCGTGCTGCATCAGATGACCATGGACTCCACAATATCCCGACCTAAACCCAGTTGAGATGGTTTAAAATGAGTTGGATCGCAGAGTGAAGGAAAAGCAGCCAACAAGTGCTTAGCATATATGGGAACTGTTCCAAGACTGCTGGAAAACCATTCCAGGTGATGAAATCATAAAGTTGACTGAGAACCTGCCAAAAGCGTGCAAAGCTTTCATCAAAATGTGGCTACTTTGAAGAATCTAAATGATAAAACATAGTTTGCTTTGTTTACATATTTGTTGTTTTCATTCATTGTCTTCAGTCTTAATCTACAATGTAGAATACAAAAGATAAACACTAAATGAGAAGGTGTGTTCCAAACTTTTGACTGGTACTGTATATACAGTGCGCCACTGCAACACAATTGAACAGGACCACAAACTACAGCCTTCAAAATAAACATACAGTTGAATCAACACCTGTCCAAAACGCTAAACAGTAACTGAACATTAGAACTGTCACAAGGGTAGAATTTATTGCAGGAGTCTTAGTTTTAGCATCTCCTATAGTTGACATACTTATGCCACTTCACACTACACATCATTTCATGTTCCTAGTTTCAAACATACAGTACATGTTTGTATGGATGTGTATGCATCTGCATGTGTCTTCATGTCCTCTCATTCAACCCCTACAGTGACTTCTCCAGTGACTTCAGTCTCCAGCGTTCTCAGGAGCCCTTCCCTGCAGGCTCACAGTAATCAGCTGACTATTCTGTAACATAGCCCAGGGCTGAGTCAAGCAACAGATTGCCTCCTTCTCTTGTCATTAGCAAAGTGGGCATCAATCTTTCACGTTACAGGAGGCCTCATTCTTTGGCTTCTGAATAGATCTGTCTCCAGTGTTAACAGCTAATTGGCCCTGGCGCCATTGTAGCATTCAAGGTAGTCATTTAGGTGCATTACAGACGGAGGCTCTGAGGGCTTGGGAAGCTCTGAGGCAAAGAGAGAGAGAGAGAGAGAGAGAGAAAGAGAGAAAGAAAGAGAGAGAGAGAGAAGTAGGGTGAATGACAGATAAATTAGATCTGTGTGAAAACATTGTGATTACAATCAATGTGCATGTGTCAGTTAATTATTTACAACCTGTCCTGCTGGTTTGACAAGTTACTTGAATTACTGAGAAGAATGTGACTTAACTGTCTTTATTATACAACATATATATCTATACTATTATAGGCTTTTGGTGAAACGATGTCATTGAGATTTACTTGTATTGTGTTCATTTTACAATTTTTTTCTCAAGCGTAACTTAGTGTCCTGAAGAATGAAGAGATATGCACTTGGTTTATGGGCATATATTGGGAAATGTCCAACATATTTTCACAAGTAAGTCAGATATGGAAATCTCATGAAAATACTGATAAACAGACAACCATACCAAGTCAATTCAATTTTATTCTTACAGCTCAAAAACAACACAAAACCTGCTCTCCTCAGGCATTCGAAAAACAGCGTCCCTGATTCAAATCCAAGTCTTCCCCTCATTTCCTGTCACATCTTGACTGTCTGCTAAAATTGACTTCAAAAAAAAGACTAAAAAACATCATCCCTGGTTCAGTGTATAGTAGTGGGTGAATTGTTTTTCTTTTAACGAGTACAGCAGTGAGCCAACTGCTGGGTTCGGCTTCATCTTGGCTCCTCAGACAAAGCAAAAACAAAAGCAGCAATGTTGAAGAGGAACTGCCAACTAATAGGGTTACATAAATTTACATACCGCGACTGTAGAGCAAAAGAAAAAAAAACAAACAAACTCATCTCTGTGATGTAACCCATCACATTTTACATTTCAACATGTCCCTTCCCCAAACGTTATGCCCAGTAAATATCAGTATAGACAGTCAAACTTGCTCGTATGATGGTGTGAATGAGTGTTTTAATGGGAATGTAAATAGTGTGTGAGTGCAGCACAACCCGCTGATTATCCCAACCAAAACATTCCACCACTTCAAAGTCTCTGCTGTAATTACAATGCTCTGAGGTGTGCCCGACCCACACAACCAGAGGCTTCTCCTGTCACACACACACTCTGACACACACACCTACACACACATACACTATACAGACGTCCACACAGTACACACACACACAAACATGCTCAGACAAATTGCTTTCGCTATTATCAAGCTTAAATGATATTACGGAAAAAAGGAAGTGGGATGTGTGGGTAATTTTGCTACACCCAGGAGAGCACCCCCTGTCATTTCTACTCCTCCTCCTCCTTCTTTTTCCTTCCTTCCTTCCTTTCTTTATTCCTCCTTCTTCTTCTCTTGCAAAAAAAAAAAAAATCCTTGGATTTTTTAAACAAATCTGTGGTTAGATTATTTACATACAGTATACACACGGTATTTTAATTGTATCAGCTTCGCATTTAGAAACTCAAAGTTATCTAAGGCATAATAATAATAATCCATTGAGTCGGGCCTGACATTGCTTATAGATGTGTTGTCAGTGCAGGCTGTAGCTCGTATTGACAAGACAATTAAATGAGTCTCTGCTCGGCAATTTTCTGTATGCAGCAGGCTTGCAAGATAGATTGGTACACATGCCAGGAATTATTGTTTTATGTGCTTCCTTGTTAGACTTTACTATGACGAGAGCGCTGCCTCTGTTTTTTTTGACACTGAGATCAAATATGGCAGGAATGACAGAAAGGTGGACAGAGAGAGTGAGCGGAGAGAAGGCAGAATGAAGAAGGAGAGGGAGGAAGGAGGAGGATAAACATGAAGGAAGGACACGGATAAAGAATTTATGAGGGATGAAAAATAAAAAAAAAGGAAGGTCATGTGGAGGTGGATAGAAAGAAGGCATTGTAGACAGATGAAGATACACGACTAAACAAAACATATAAAGTGTAAAGGAGTGCAAGGAGAAAGAGTGAAGGGAGGAAAAGAGGAAACACTCCGCTGACACTCAGCCAAGAGCGAGTTCATGACTGACAAGGTGCCTGCAGGGCGAGCGGGCACAGCCAGAGCGAAAGAGAGAAAAAGAGAGGTGAAGGGGTGGAGGAGGATGGAGGTGGGGATTGTGCACAGAACACCAAAAAAAGAAAAAAAAAAAAAGCAACAGTTTCTCCCCTGAGGAGTCTGTCCTTTCATCTGGCCGCTCACTGGCGCCTTCACAAACCTCTGATTGTCTGTGAAATAACCCCACTTTAATAAGGCAGCAGTGGCAGCCTCCTGGGAACTGAGCTCTGCTCCACAGTCTAACATAGACAAGCTACTGAGGCCTACCGGCTACATGTAAAGATGCAGAAAAGTACTGAGCATTTATTGTATATACATCTGTCCTCTGGCATTCTGAAATATCAATGTGTCTTTTTACAGAATGCCCACATTTCTCTCTGAAGTTCTCGAAGTGAGAATACTCTTTTTGCCATCAGTGAGTTTCAAGGACAACGATCTGAAAAACAACTTTATCTTGTGGGAGTAAGAGGATGTAGTGCACTGCTGTAGGCTGTGCGTGAAGGATACACACTGACAAACACACAAAAATCATTGCTTTTACACATAGACGTTCGTAGATTATGAGTGTGAATCAGGCCTTGTGATGTGAATTAGCGATTAATTATCATTCAGTGACAGAACGGTTCCAATTAGTAACGCCCTGGGTGTTAAACATGAGCAATTAGCCAACAAATAGGAAAGTACTTAAACAAACATGACCATGGGGGAAGAAAATCTTCAAATAAAGCAGCTTTTCAACCATCATCAAAGGACCGTTTCTTCAGATGAACTGGTGGAACAAATGTAAAGTTCTTCATCAAGAGTCAGGACACTTTCATCTGACATAACATGAAATTGTCCATGGAAAAAACAAATCACAATGAGTTACTTTATGTGTAATGTGAGCAGAGAATGGGATTGAATCATAGGACAAGAAGATGAACGAGTTGCAGACATGAGGATGTGTCATCTCGTTTGTGTCCAGCCCTGCCTCAGACACCAGCTGGATCGGACCAAGGGTTTTAAAAACTAAATCTGTAATTTAGTGAAGTAATTTACTCTGTAATTTGAGCATGACTTCCTTCTTTAAAGGTACTGACATAGCACACAACGGCATTGTTACAATGGAAAGTCCCAAATAAAAGGGAACAGCAAACAAATCAGAGAGATAAAGAAGAAAAAGGATTAGTGTTTCATCCCGAATGTAATTCTCCATAATTATCCGCATGAGGCCCGTGTTTACACATGCAGTCTCATGAGGTTAGAGTTAGGCTAATCCATTACCGAAGCTTAACATGTGATAATGTTGTGTGGCACAGCTATTACTTTTTGATCCACTAATTAAACCAAAGAGGAAACATGAGGACATCCCGTGTCATCAGGTTTTCAAAGAAATGTTGATCTAAATGAAGCTACAGACCTGTAAAGTGGAAAGTTTGACTTTTTAATCTGGTAATTTTTTACCTGCATGGGGAGTCCTGGGGACTTTTGATGCTTTCAAGTGCTCCATGTAAAAAAAAAACCAAAAAACAAACATATTGAAGTGGTTTGGTCACCTGTCAATAGTGCTACACGATCCTACCTGGCATTGGGTGAGCGGTGGGGTACACCTTGGAAAAGTTTCCAGCTCATCACACGACTGACAAACAACCATTCATGCTCACGTTTACAACTATGTGCAATTTGGAGTCACCAAATTAACCACACTGTGGGAGGAAGAACCCACGCAACTCCAGACAGAAAGGTCAGCCAGCTGAGGGATTCAAACCAAAAACTTTGCTACCACCATGCTGCGCGTTCTGCACGATGAATGTAAATATTACTGAAATCTCAATATATATGGACATGTGCATTTTTTTTTTATTAAGTTAAAATGGGTGACTAAACAGCATTCTAATGAAGTGCTGCAACTTCATCATCTTGTTCTTCAGATGTATGAATGTTTGGTACAGACTCTAACAAATCATTCATATTTTAATATATATTTTAACTTTTTCAGTTAGCACACATTTTGTGGGTCCTCAAAAAAAAACAAAAAAACAAAAAAAAAAAACACCTTCCGTTTCCGACTGTCTCTGAAGGCAGCATCTGCTCCCTCATAAACATTTTGGGCGGCAGTGATTGGTCAAAGTTGAGCCGTGTCAACGTGATGCGTGTACATACTCCCACATCCTACTTGACAGCTCCATAACATTGCGCTCGCCGGAGCGGGTCTCACCTGGCTGCCCTCTGACCGGAGTTCACTCGTTTTTTTTTTCTTCTTCTCTTGGATGAGAGGAAAGATGGCTTCTCAGGAGACTTTTAACGATTTGGGATGCAGTTCGTCCGAAGAGGACAGTAATCGTGCGGATTTGACAGAAGGGACGGCGGAGGAGAAGACGGCTCCGGTGGTGGTGGTGCGTCGGCATCATCCATTCAGCGTGGAGGCGCTCATGTCCGGGAGGAAGACGGACAGCCGTGCCGGAGAGTCCACCTGCTGTAAACCGGAGGCAGTGTCCCCTATAGGTTTAAACTCTCTGTATCTGTGTCGGGATACGTGCAGTCTTCCCGGAGGGAGCCGAAAGAGTTTAGCGGCTGCGCCTTCATCGCCGGTGAAATCCGAGGCGTCAGAGTCAGAGGACTGCGCACCCTGGGTCACCAGCAGCTTCTCCACGCAGAATCGTAAGTTTACATAAAAAAAAACAACAACACCTGCAATGTCAAAGTTACCTGTAAGGTAAATATGCACATTCTACATTAGTATTTTTTGTAAATATGTACACTTGTGTTTCCCTCCTTAATTCTATTTTCGCTGCTGTTAACAGCATCCCGTTGTGGGATAAATAAAGTATTATCTAATCTAATCTAAAGGTGAGGTCAGGTTTTGGTAGTTTGGATTTTTTTCTGGGCAAGATTTGCAGTTTACTGGTACATGACTCTACAAGCTGTGCTGCAGGGATGTCTCCTGATGGAGCAAATGCATGTAGATAGAGAGTGAACCAATCAGACACTCTTATTCACTGATATTCAGTATTTGTTCGGCACTGTTTTTGGCACATGAAATGTAACTCATCCAACTTCTCAAAGTCTCCAAGCCAATTGTCAGTATCCTACAAGAAGGGTCTATAGAAGTCAAATGGATTAATCTCATTCTCTGTGTCTTCTCCCAGGTCATGTCAGTCCTGCCTGTCCATTGAGGAAACACAAGACCAACCGAAAGCCCCGCACTCCCTTCACCACGTCTCAGCTCCTGGCCCTGGAGAGGAAGTTCAGGCAGAAGCAGTACCTGTCCATCGCAGAGCGAGCCGAGTTCTCCTCCTCTTTGACCCTGACAGAGACCCAGGTGAAGATCTGGTTCCAGAACCGCCGGGCAAAAGCCAAGAGGCTCCAGGAGGCAGAGCTAGAGAAACTCAAGATGGCTGCTGATGCCAAGACGGCGGCGGTGGCGGCAGCCGCAACTGGAGGTTTACACCCCGGCTTTTTGTCACTGGGTGCCATGTCACTGTATGGACAGACGTACTCTGCCTATCACCACCACCACAGACCCATACTGCCCATTTCACCTTTAGGACTGTACGCTGCTCCTCTGGGCTACAGCATGTACCACTTATCATAAAAATGGAACTATCACTGACTTGACAAGGATTCCCAAAAATGGACACAGAGGACATTTTTAAAATCAATGTTTATAATATATCTACTGCACAAGGAGTGTTTGAACTTTATGAGCACTTCAAGTCGAATTAAAAATCTATTTTATTCCCACAGGAAGGATAAAAAAACCCAACTTACATATCCTTTTGCCCCTTTGGACTGCCGGTTTACATGTGACGAGGGGCGTTTACTGTCCAGATGTTTATACTTGTTTACTTTGGCAATAATTGAGCTGGGTGAGGACTTGCACTGGGTACAATCATATGAATAATCACATAAGCCTTTCTCTTCATTCAATACAGTGCCTTGTGTTGGGCCTTAAAATCAAGATGCTTTGTTGACGTGTGTGGATGATGAGTGTCTCAGTAACTCAGGCCAAATAAAACATATCACTGAAGCAGAACGCTCTGTCGAACGAGACAAGATCAGGTTTGTGTGCTCTTCGAGACAGCCAACTCCCCCCTTTAAACGATCCGTCACTATGAAAACACTTGTAACTTTTCATCTTTTATCTCTCATAGCACTCCCTCATTGCCTTATCATGCATCTATAGAGCGTAGACATATTTATTCTCAGTGCTGGAAATGTTTAAATGCCTTATGTCGTGTATTTATGACAGGTTGTGAGGACAATGGTACTAAAGTTCTGACCAAAAGTGTATTTATATTGTTCTTCTTGAATGTCCCTTTGAAAGGGCCTACATCGTGCTATGCAGTTTATGTTTTTATCATTCGAATGAACAAAAAAATATATACTTTTCAGACTTTTTCCTTTAAAATGACATTTAATTTTACGTGTAAAATAAAAATAAAGTAGCAATATGTAAACATTCAGCAACTTGAGATCTTTAAAAAAAAAAGTCATTTAGCAGCGAAACCAGCTGTGTTTTTTTTTTTTTTTTTTTTACAGCTGCTTTCTGTGCATGTGTGTGTCTGTGTGGTTTAATCCCATGTCTGTGTTTCCCACCAGAAAGCGGTCAGGTTCAAGGAAATGTTTGACAAACCATAAATGGTAACCATAAATTATCTAACTTTACAGATAGTTCCCGTTATTACTGAACTGTCATTTACCACACTGGTCAAACTTTCTTTTTTCTAAGCGTAGATACACTTTTATAATGATGTTTTGTTTGTACAGAAATACAGTGTGTTGTCTCACTGGCAATCATTATCTCTGTATTTATGACCATTACTGAGTTATTTCACGACAGTAGCGTGAGAACACAAAACAGCATTTATCTCTATAATAGATGGGTGGGTTGGCAAGTAGGGATAAACAACATGAAACTATTGTCTATATTTTTTACCTTTTGTCCAATCTTTAGATTTCTAAATCTCACCAGCAACTTAACTGAAAATAATCCATCAGACTCTTTCAGTTTGCTTGTGGTTGGAGGTGTTAATGTTCATATATTTAATATTAGCTTACTTACACACTAACAACTTATGCTCGTTAGGAGGCTTTCACACATTTGTAACAGCTCCTCATCAGCATTATGTTCTTCCTGCCTCATTAAATTTAATGTTGGTGACCACAAGTCTGAATTAGCCGAATTTTACCAGACCTCTGCAGCTTAGCGCCAGTTTTTTTTCTTTTCTTTTTTTTTTTTTCCACAAAGCCTCAGGGTGAGTTTGGTGGCGTGTTGGGCAGCTCGGTGCCTGGGCTTTGTTGCAATTATAAGAGCAGCTTACAACTTCCGTGTGACTTTGATGTAACAAGGAAATCGTTTAGAGGCTGCAGCGTATTTATGAGGTTTCCCTTTAATCAGAACAAGGCGGAGAGAGAGGCCAGGCAGGCAAAGCAAGGAGCTTACACAGGGAAGCAATCAGCCTAATGAAGTGCAGATTGGCAGGAGTGGCTCAAAGTCTCTTGTGAAACATCAAGTTTGTGCTACTTGCTGGAGGGGTGTTATATTTCAGTGGTGGAGAATTCAATAAATTCTCTGTCTTTTCGTTTGGACGCTTGTCACTTGGGACTGGGGATCTGTTTTTGTCATTGTTAGCCACTGTTCATCTGACAGTGATTGGGCAATGTTTGTGGTTTTGTATGTTAGTTAAAGACAACATGTGACTGAGCTCTTATGTCTGCAAGTCATGCGCTTGTCTCCTACATCCTCTAGTGGCTGTCTGTAATATAGCATCATGGGGGAAAAAAAAAAAACTCCCTTCTCCCACCTCTGTGCTCCATGTTGTTCTGTGAAGCACCATGCGAGGAAAATTGGTTTTCAGGCTGATATTAGATGCTGGGAAACAAAACGCTAATTGTTCGGTTAATGAAAGAGCTCATGCTCATCCGACTGTGAAAGAGAAAATTTGATGAAAAAATATTTTTAATATGCTCAATTTAAGCTTGAATGCAGGCAGCAAAAAGAACACAAAAAGGCTCACAGGTAAGTTCCATGAAGACATTTGTAATATATTTCTAAAAAGTTCTTCATAGGGGTCTATGTATTGTGTATTTCCACCTGGTTGCTAGTTATATTCACCCGTGATATCATGTTCTGGCCAGTCATTGCATTCATTAGTAGGCTATCTTTGAACGTTTATGTAATGTGTATACATCAATAGTGTTGTGTCGCACTATTGTTTTAAGTATTTACAGCAGTTTATCTCTGGTGTAACCGTGATGTCATATCCTCCCTTACATATTCAAACACGTCAGCATAAGCCTGAGGAACTGGGCCAAGACAGAGATGAGTTGCAGTTCTGTGGCAGATCTGTCCTTCAAAGCTTCTGCCTCTTTGTGCCTGCTTTTTGGCACAACTTGAGCATATTAAAATACCTTATTTGCATTGAAGGGCCCCCTTCTTTTTTCTGAGCTTTGCTGACCTGTCAGGGAAGTGCTGATTCCTCACCCACACAAAAAGATACGTTACTTACAGTAACTTACACTAACAAGGACAAGTTTAGACAGGTTTATTGCATGTTATGGATGAAGGACGCGCCGAGATGATGTGCTGTAGGAGGGAAAAAGGGATGAGGGGTCAAGGGATGAGAGGATAAGGGGATGAGGGTGGAGGAATGGAAGTTGTAGAGGATGAGAGGAGAAAACGGGGTTGTTGGTGGATGGAGGGGTTTGGAGGGTGCCCGCCATTGGGAAGATGGGCGGATGGAAGATGGACCTGGAAGGAGTTAAGACTCTGGGTGGGGGAACTGTCTCTCCATATATCTACAAAATAGAGCCCCAAGGTTTCTGCGCCTGAAAAAAAGAAAAGAGGGTCTTGGGGGGGTCAGAGAGGGAGTGAACAGATAAAATGTGTTTAAGTACTTGAGATACAGAAATGGGATGAGTTTGAGGCATGGTCCTTGTTCCTGAACCTAGTTACAAAACTTCATTAAAAGATACAATGTTACATATAACTGATACGATCACTAAAAAGATGACACTTAGACTCTTATTAACTAATTAACACTAATTACAAAGATGCTTTTAAATGATTGTTGTGGGATCACACCTGTCTTAGATACAGAAATATTTTACTCCATTAAGGCAACTGGAATATGTTACAAAGATCTGCCATTGTAGGCATTCTTTACGGGAAATAATTCAAGTCAGACTAAATGCATAAAACAACTGACCTAATGAGAGGCCTTTTATCCTCGGCTACAGAAATCCTGAGTTTAGCTCACCGCCAGCAATTAGTCTTTTATTATAAAGAAGCAAAAACAATGTTTAACATGCTGTGCCACAACAAATGGATTTTTTTGTACCAGCATAAACATGAAAGCCTGGAACACCCACAGCTGGCCAAACAGCCCTGGAAGTTTGAGGAATGCAAATGTGTATTTCTCAGTATACTCTTGCAAGTCTAATGTAATTATTTCTCTCTCTTTCAGAATACAGAATCACAATTAGCATTCTCTGCATCTGATGATTTGTCCTCTTTTAAACTTGTTTACACATACTAATGAAGCTCTGGGCAGAGCCTCCCAGAAACAAAGAGGAGCCCCCCCCCCTCCGTGAGTTTCCATGTTCAGACTAGGACACAATGAGCAAGAATTCTGTTGTTGTTGTTGGTAGCGGTGGTGTGTGTGTTTTTGTGTGCGTGTAGCCTTTGGAAATATCCCTTGAGAGCCACACTGTAGCAGATAGGGAAATTGCCCAGAGCAGGCCAGTGGAAAAGGAAGGTAGCCAAAGCTTCTAAAGCTTACACGACACACACACACACACACACACACACACACACACACACACACATTCTGGGAAACATCTTTGGAAACTCACCAAAACACACACAAACAGTGCAAAACAAACAAGATGGCTATTTTGCAGTTATTTGCTTTCGCTTTGCATTTCCACCTTCTGGAATATTAAATACACAATTTTGCACTGGCCGACTCAATACTTTGCGTCTTTAAAATACATCTGTAGTTCTATCACTCAAGTGGTTTGCCATTTGAGATTGATTACCACATGAACAGAAAATTCAATGAACCATAGACACTTCTATTGCAACATGCATCATCCCAAGAAGAGTCATTGATTTGTTCATACCTGCTGGTTTTAACTGGTTTAAAACAACGCATGTTTGTCAGGAGGAGACAGAAGCCAATGGAGTCAATTCAAGGTTCAATAAGGTAGCATGTTCAAATGTGCTCATCCCAGTTCTGAGAAGAATGTGTTCAATCCTAAGTTTAATTTGACTCCAGAGACAGCTCCATGTACTGCATGTTTGACCTTAATATGTCTACACGTTAAATAAGACACAGGCATGTTGTAGTTCTCTGTGGGAGTCCCTGCTCATTTCATAATGAGAAATGGCCTTGATTTCTGCACAAATATAGGTAACACACACGCAAACTTGGAGATTAGATCATCTGCCCGTCTGATAAAGAAGAGCATCTCTCATTTTGTGCATGAGCAGCCACTTCAGAAGTGTGATGAAATCACTTATTCAACGGCGTTTACACAGAGAACATTAACAGACACTCCAATCACGCTCATAAACAAGAAGGATCTACAGCTTTAACAATGGGTTTAAGACTCATTCACCGTCACACCCAAATTAATCTCTCGGCTATTGTAAAATGAAACCTGCTGAAAGCTGGTATTTATATCACTTCCACTGAGCTGTCTGACGTCACGAATAAGCTGTTAATGCAAATGTGTTGTTGGCTGATCTGAAACCACCGAGGTCTCTCAGCTAATAATTTATGTGCTTGGCATAACACAGAGGAAGCCAAGAGACTGCTGCTGATTTCTACATTTGACTGATTTTGAACAAATGTCCTCACATAAAACTAAAGAGGAACAAGAAATGCACATGACTAGTAAATATGGTAAAAAAAAATGGGCACAGAACGTGTCCTACAGGAGGTTTGATGACACTTTATTTGTTTTTTCTTTTAGATCATTCAACTCCAGTTTCGAAGCTTTACCACTGTGTGACAAATTCAATTAATGCGGGAAGCACCACAGTAGTTTCCCTGGCATTTTAGACATGTGGTTTGTCAGAAGGGTCAGTAAAAAAATAATTGTTTTTTACCAAGACGAATGTCAGACATAATCTATGACAAAACAATTACAGCGCAACACTGCAGATGCAGGCAGTGCACTGTCTTTCCTGACAGCAAATGAGAACCAAGCTGGAGAAGGATTCAGAAGAAGACACCTGATATGTGGATTGTGGACAACAGTTACAGTGAAGCAGTCACTGGAAATTATATTCTGAGTTCTCAGTCTCCCTCCAACAATACTCATGCATGTATAAAGCGGTAAACATGCAAACATATGACATCAAGACATAAATCATAGGGAGTAAATATAATATATAAGGAGCTGTTTGCAAAAATGCATCTGAAAATAAATACCAACACCTGTTTCAGTGATATTCCTGAGAGCACAAACACCCCCAACATGATTTAGGAAAAGAAATAAAATACATCATTCATATATCAAAAAAAATATAATATAATACTTTAGTAGACAAGACAAACAAATTGATTAAATGTAATGTAGACACAGCGATATGTATATGTGTAACAGCAAATGGAGAGACAAACAGATTGAATTCCTTTAAAGAAAACAATGAGGGTGGAGTATTGTTTTTTCTCCAGTAGGCGTCACTATAGCAACAAAGTTGAGCAGGAGCAGCCTCAGTGTGTATCTGAAACCTCACCAAGCCACTAAAAGGATACTTTCATTTGGCTGCTCCAGACTGAATCACATTTTACTTGTCAAAGTTTAAAAAATAAAAATAAATAAACAGGAGCCACTTCCGTCTGTTAAGAACTGTAGTGCATGTGTCTACCTTGAGTTCTTTAAGTGTGTAGTGGATTAAATATAAGTGTGTCTTTAAAAATGCAAATGATGCTGCATAGGGAGAGGAGAAC
Organism: Larimichthys crocea; assembly: GCF_000972845.2. NCBI lineage: Eukaryota > Metazoa > Chordata > Actinopteri > Sciaenidae > Larimichthys > Larimichthys crocea. The sequence goes on from NC_040032.1 coordinate 2,486,005, forward strand.
ACATTGGCATATTTATACCCGCCCATATTGTTCCAACACCTGTTTACACAGCAGACTTCCTCCGTACAAGCGTCCGAGGGAGTGTGTGTGCATGTATGTGGCCGAGGGAATGCTTTTTGCATCCTATTTGTGAAGGGTGTGTGTGTGAAGAGAAAGCGAGAGAGAGAGAGAGGAGAGAGAGAGAGAGAGAGAGAGAATCTGAGTGTCTCTACCTATCTGACATCCTCCAACCATTTAACCTTCACTACTTTATAAGAGAAGACAGAGGAGTTGAGTTGTCACAGATTGAATTTGCCATATGTGCTACCACAGTTACACACCACACACTCTCTCCCTGTCACTGTCTTACACATGCTCTCTCTCTCTCTCTCTCACACACACACACACACACACACACACACACACTAACACACACACACACTTATGTTACCACTGTGCTGCCACCTTATCTTCTCTTCTGTTGCCTTGCTCTCAGTCACAGGCCCAGAACTAATACAAGCTGATTGGCTTTGGGCAAGAGGCGCAATAAACATACAAATTATAATTCAACAAGAGATTCAGATAATGATGCTTATATATATAGAAATTCAGATTTTGCAATCCTCTCGCCAACGTCTAAAAGCCAGTCTGAGAATTAGTCTTGTCTAGCGGCCTCTCTCACTCTCTTTCATTCCCTTCTTAGCTTTCTCCATCATCCTCTTTGGTCTCTGCCTTTCTTTTGCCTTTGCTGGGCCCGGTTACCATGCCCACTCGCCCGACTCCAGGTCTGGTGCCCATTCTGGTACTCCATCTGCGGGTAACAGCAGCTAACGTTACAGTTCACGGCAGCTTACTTCACTGTCCATCAGGAAACTCTGTCAATAACTGAAAGTTGAGCTGGAGCAGCCGGAGGGCATCAGAGAAAAAAAAGCAAAAAACATTAAATCCATAGAACATGATCCAGTTTCACCAAAATCAGTGAAATAGTTGGTGGTGTGTGACTTAGTGCCATAAACAAAGCATTGCACGCTTGTTCTGATCCAGGGCACAAAGTTACATGTGCAAGAATGGCGTGCAGGGCACAGAGTGGGAATGACAGAGACACCATTCACCTGATTTCAACTCAGTGTAGCATGAAAATGATTTCAAATCTCTTATTATATGGTTGATAAGTTACACTTTAAGCCTTTATGCACATTGGAACCTCTTAAATCAAATATTAGACATTTCAAAGACACTAATATCCTTGACTCCTTTCTGAAGTAGTATTCAGGGGTGGAAGCAACAAACATTTTCTCTGGAACAGTGTCATCTTTTTGTCTATTTAAAAAAAAGCCACCTCTAGCGGTGGTTTCCAGAGATAGACCAGAGATGGAGCTACTATTCTGCGCAGATGACTTTCTCCACTGAATATTCTCTCCTGACTGCAGGGTGATCCTCCTCAAACACTGGTCTGTCCTCTGAAGTGATCCATCTTATAACGTCATCTCTGTGCCTGCCTTGATCACATTTAAATGTTCTCACATTGAAAGAGACAGACTCGTCCATTCTGAGTCACGCAGTACTTTACACATCCATGTACCGGATAAATCCTTTAGAAACCACAGCAGCACACACGTTACCTACATGGTGAAATGTCCCTGCAGTTTGGTTTATGTTGTAAAGAGCCTTACACATTTGCATATCTGAACACAAAACATGGATTATGCTATTGCTCTGCATAATGCACAGGCTAAACCATGGCTCTGCATCCTCATTAAAGCTGTAGGGAATCGAAAAAATCTCACCCTCTTCTGGAGCTGGTGATCATGGATGTATAATGAAAACTGGAAGTATGTGGAGTATTGCAGGTGAGGCTCTCTCTGTGAAGCCAAAAAAGTTTCATATTCGGGGCTCCTAGAGTACTAGAGACTTCTACTGGCCAAGCCATTAACATCCGGGTTAGTTTACAGTTTAGTTCACTTAAATGGGGATAAAATAGGATTAAACTGTGTTCCTATACATTATCTAACCAAACTGATCGAATTCTGTGAGTGAAACATTTCAATCAGTCAGGCTGGGGCTGTTTTACAGCCGCTTCTTTGACAGAGTGTACATTAAATGAAGGACGATATTGCTATCATTACATGGTTTGGCTTCAGAGCCCACCACTCATCTTGGGGGCTTGCTTGCTGGTGACATTATTCAGTGACTTCTCTGCAGACACACATGTTGGATTCACACTTTTAACACAGTAGAGCACTTTGGCCTAAACAAAGAACTGCATTTGATTTGAAATATTTTCTGTATTTGTATTTTATCTTTGTAACTTTAAGGTATGTCTGTGTTCTTCTGTTTCTGATGTGATTATAGTGTATGTGGAGTGGCACTGATTGCAATGACATTGATTACCTCTCCCACTCTTGGATCCATTCCCTGACAGACGTTAAATGGTGTTTAACCAATAATCCAGTAGCAATTAGATGTCTTGTCTTTGTCCATTTTGAAACATTAGTCTGTCTGCAAATCCATGTTTACTGCAAATCAATCAGCATCTCCATCCCTTTTCTTCCTCTGTAGCATTGTCTTGTTAATTTTTTTCCTGCTTTTTTAAACAAACAAACAAACAAACATTTTTTAAGTATTATTGTTCATTATGAATGGAATCTTGGAGTCTTTTCTGGTTATTTATAGTATGGAAACACTCATAATCTGTCTGTCTGTCTGTCTATAGAAATAGAATATATTGCTGGTTTGGAGGGCTTGGTGGTGCAGTTCTGCAATGGAGACAATGTTTTACCTGACTTAGTACTCTTGAGATCAGTGGTAATATGAACTTTACTTGATTACAATCGCATTCCAGCAGTTCCATCGACCGGTTTTAAATCAGGGTGTGAGCCATGTGATTTGCAGGCCGTTGAAGCCACATGATGTGTGAGAACATAGCTGTGGGATAAATGCTATTTATAGATTCACATGTATGATTTCATGTGAATATTTTCAGTTTTTTCTCCCCTCGCTCTTTCTCATTGGGAGGAATTATGCACGTGGATCTGCACAGGATCTAAAGAAATGGGGTCATTAGGGGGAACACAGGTGAGGAGTGTGTGCTTGTTTGTTTGTGTGCATGTGTCTGTGTGTGTGTGTGTGTGTGCTATAGAAACATAAACATGCAAATGGGACTAACATACACACACACAGCTAAACCTTCCTCCATTTATACATGTAATGCAATTTTAGTTCTCGCTCAATATTTTATGTCTTTTTATGTGTTGTGTCTGAGTGACTGAGAATAAAACGGGCATGAAACCAAATGTGTGTGTGCTCTCTTAAAATATCATCAGTATAATTAGAACCATAACTGCTTTCCTCATATAATCATACAGCAGAATTATTTTAAAATCAGAATGGAGTCAGCGAAATCTGTTATTGAGCTTTTATAAAACTGCATTCAACCTTCACATTTTCATTAACATAATCATCACTTGTCCTTCAGATTCAATTAGTAGTCATCCCCAAAGGTCCTTGATAGTGTCTGCTAATATTATAGAGTGCTGTACTTAGAAACAGCACTTTCTTGGTTTTTCTTTGCTCAGAGATTCTCTGGACATTTGCTTAGAACCTTGTCAGGATGGTTTCAGTGGTAAATTTGATTGTGATACTGTAATTTAAAGAGTAAAAGGTCAAAAAAGAGATTTAAGCATGCTTTTATAAAGAGTTTTTGTGGATGATGATAAGAGTTTGTCGATAAGAAGCTCAAAAACACAGCCATATCTAGCCATGAGTAAGGGATGTTGGGTGGGAGTTGTGTGAGTGCTGAGCATTTTTGTACAGGGTAAGTTAGAGGAACAGTTTTGTCCTTCTTTTCTTACAGAAAAAGGCCAAACATTTCCTCTAAAGGTCCAGCATGTAGGATTTAGTGGCATCTACTGTGAGGTTGCAGATTGCAACCAACTGAATACTGTTCACATCACTCTCCCTTTCGAAGCATTTAGAATATGCGGTGGCTGTAAAACTTGTGAAAAAGGCCAAATGTCTTATCTGGAGCCAGTGTTTGGTTTGTCTGTTCATGGCTACTGTAAAAGAAATGCCAGTTCAACATGGAAGATCCACTCCCTTTGTAGATAAAAGGTGCATTCTAAGGTAACAGAAACAAAATGATTCTTATTTCAAGTTTGAAGTTTGAAGTTTCAGGTTTCTTCGTCATGTGCAGGTTAACACAGGGTTAACAATACAATGAAATGTGTTGTACAAGAGGAACCGGTCAGCTCAGCATTAAGAGCACTTAACGGTGTAACAGCACTACACATAAGAATAAAAATGAGCTAAAGAAGTAAAACACAAGGGTGTTGTTTGGCTCGGTTGGTGGAGCCTCTGCCCCATGTGCAGGGGCTTGGTCCTTGCTGCGGCTTTGCCGTGTGTCATTCCCCATCTCTCTCTCCCCACATTCCTGTCACTCTTCAGCTGTCTCTGTCAAATACAGTTTTTAAAAAAAGAAGTAAAACACAATACGATAAAATTTGAGGTAAAAAAAAGAATAATATAGAAATACAAAATAAAGATACAAAATATAAAATATACTAAAACAGAATATAAAAAATATGTGTTATCTACGTATATACAAGTATTATATACGTATTGAAGTATCACTAAAAAAATAGATGTAACATAACTATATAAATAGGATATATTTTTAAGTGATTATACATGGATGGGAACATAGTTATGAATATTATAGTCAATTTTTCCATATTCTGTAAATAGAGTCCAAATATTACAGACTGGATCTTTAAGGTCTGAAGCTCTATGTAAAATACTAACTTTTAATTTTGAACTAGTGTGTAGATGATTCATACGAACGAAACATTTCGCTTCAGATTTGCCTATGGTGTACTGGCTATAACAATGTCACACACAGAACAGGTGTTTTATTGTTTATAATGAACAGAAACTTTGTTAATATTCCACATTTCCACATTTCCTGATCCACCGTGACTTACAAGCACTGAGCTGCACACACTTGTTTATTGTTACCACAAGTCCAACAGACCGCAGCTGTGAATTCTGACCTTCTGCCCAGGATGCCACTATTGTGCCAAGTTATCACATAGAGCTTCAAGAGTGCTTCTGCTGGTGCCAAGCGAGACAGCAAGTGTTTGAATACATGCATATCTGTATCTACTGTATGCCCAGGTCCCTGTGTAACTGCACGCCTGTATATATTTGGCTGCATGAGCAGGCCTGCAAAGCAATAGGGGATTTTATCACCCCAAACCTGGTAGTGGCATAAAATGGGAAAATGAGAAATTCATGAATTGGAAATGGCTTGTGGGATATACTTTAGTGCCTGTTCTGTAGATGACTGTGCTAACATAAACACGGAGGGCATGCAGAGTAAACAGGCAGAATTATGGTGACTTTTATGTCCCAACAAAGCCAGTAACCTTTGTGCATACAATGCTCACATACATTTTTATACAATTTTAGAGGGAAACATCCCAGTGGAGCCAGTGTTGTCAAAAACAAGCACAAATCTTCTGGTGCACAGCATTTTAAATAAGTTAAGGTGTGAGAGTAGCACAAGCAGAATGGTGCTAATAAATAGATTTTCTTCCTGAGGATCTCATTTATACATCAAAACACACACTCACATTCACAATCTTTCCTTAACATCATTATCTCAAGAAAAGACATACGATTATTCACCATTAACCTTTTCATAATAACATTTTCTGTCCCTGTCATGAGGAGTTGTGTAAAGTGACGACACCGGTAAGACAGAACAAAAAAAGCACGTAGAGGTGATGAACACTGATGAGAAAAAAAGAAATACTGTGTGTGTGTCTGTGTGTGTGTGTGTGATGAGATGAGATATTGGAATAGGCTTGATGGGACGGGGTGGTTCTGAGTGGATTGGAAAAAGCAATAAAGAGAGATAAATAGTGTAAATAGTGTAAATACAATGCGAGAGCAGAAGATCCCGGAGAGGAGGATTTGATGGATGGCATCTCCTTATGGCTCATTGCTCATCCGGATAAATGACTCAGAGCCTTTGTTTTTTTGTTTTATTTTGATAATCAAGATTGTATTGTGAAGTCTAGATTGTAATGTGGCATTTACTAATGCTTGTTTTAATTTTGTAGAGATAACAGCTTGTGGTATACAGCTCCCGAGTAACCCATCAAGGATATACTAAATCGTTTGGGTTATTGGATTTGCTGGAACATCCAAACGTAAAAAGGAAATAGGTCGCAGTTTTATTGACCCATTTGACTCTTTTCCATTCTCCGAGTTGCTGGTATGACATTTATTAAGGGAGTTGATAGAATCAACTGATATTACTAAGCGCTGAAATTATCTCAAAGCTGCAAGTAGTTTTTTTAGGTTACTCAAGGTAAGAGCAAAGATGTTTGCAAAATTTGTATATCCAGCAGACACTGAGGAAATTAGCTCTAGTTTTAGGTTTCCTGATAAAAATGAGCCCACTCTCCTCTTTTTTGGTCTCCACCTATTCCTGAGAAAATATCTAGGCTTTTAGCTACTAATGTTAGACGTTCTACTTTCTCCACAAGCTATAGTCGCTAACTGTGTCTGCCGTTTGGTGCCGTGCAGGCAGCGTACAGCGGATTTTCTCGCAAAAAAAAAGTTGCCAGCTGCTGCTGAAAATGGGGTTGGCGATGCCTTCCCTGTGACACCGTTAATAATAGCACCGATAACAGTGGCAGGAATATTTGGATAATACAAATATAGACACAGAAAATAGAACCAGAACACATACTGTGGCGTCCAATTGTGTGTGCACAATAACCTAAGGGGATTTCATTAGCCACATTTCCTCTCATAGGGTCAGATGCCTTTGCGTGGTTTGATGTGTATGACTCACAGGAAGGAGGGAAGACGGAGGAAATACAGATGGAGGGTTTGGCTGTCAGTCAGCATCCTATGTGCAACCCTAAGAGTCAGCAGAACTCGCCACCGCTGTGTCACATTAAAGCCAAGATGACCTAAGGGTGGCGACCGACTGCTTTGTCAGTGTAGCAAAGACTGTTTGGCCATTTCTGTACCATCGCAAGGGCAATTTGTTGTGTGTAACCTTTTGAAGGGCAATGTAACATGACAAGAGCTGTTAACATCTGAAGAGCACCTAGGGGTTTTTAGAGATATAGGCCATTCTTACAGTTTTAGAGTTTATCCATTTGTCATCTTCAAAATAGACACCCCCTCGTGTTTTCCGTACTTTAATGTTTGCTTTCTATGACGTTTTATTTGGGTCAGCACATCTCGCCTTCCCTACACCCATTCACTGATTTCACAGCTTACAGTAGTATCACTTCCACGGGAAAGCAAGGAGGAGGAGGAAGAGGAGGAGGATGGAACGCACCAGAGAAAATTGTCAATACAAATCATGAGGTGGGATGCGGTTGCGGCATCAAAAATTACTATTACACCTATAAACCACAATTTAGCACTGATATACAGTCCTACCCACTGCCCCAGTGGTCCTAAAGAGGAATAAGCAGTTATGGTTGGATGGATGGACATGAGCAAAAGCATGTATGTGACCTTTGCACATCTCTACGATATACTGACTGACATTACAAAAAAAACTGCAGTACATAAAGTGTCACGGAGACAACCATTTGAGCACTGACAAGTTGTTGTTGTTTTTTCACAAACCTGAAGGATAGATAATCAGGAGTGCACGGGAGAAAAGAAATGATGGTGACATATTTTGACATGAAGGCCGTGATTGACACAAATCCCTACGACGCAGATTTATTCCTCCGACTCCAAACAAATATACAGCAATTTTCATGGCTGCGCAGCTTCCACCAAGACGACAGCTGAAAGGGAATATTCGACTTCTGTTTAAAATCTCTGCTATCAATAAATAATCCTAAAGAGAGTATTTTTCTTCAATATTAAATGAGATTGAAATCTTATCTGGCACGATCTGTTGCTCTATGCGTACAAGTGTGAGTGAATATTCATGTGATGTCTGTCAGTGCATGCTCTCGGTGTTCAGTTATGAACATAAGTGTGCACACTTTCATCCCTTTTTGTTTGGGTATATGCCTGTGTGTGTGTGTGTGTGTGTGTGTGTGTACTTAAGTACTTCTGTTCCTGAATAGAGGATGTCAGTGAACCGGCCAGCCTCTGGGGTTTAGCTTCCACTCTACATGCTGTGAACGCTGTTCTATTCTAGGAGCTTGCCTAAAAACAGAGAGGAACACAGTTGTGGCACTTTCTGACACTCCTACCTCTGGTGCAGCTGCTGTTTAGTTTCTGGCTGGGGGAGCGCAGGAGGGACAGAAGGAGAGAATGGAAGAAGGGACAGAGAGGATGAAAGAAGAAGAGGCTGAGAGGAGACATTGGCCCTGAAGACATTTATTCTGCCAGCAATGCATGTACATAACCAGCTGGCAAGCTGGGCAGTAAATTAGTCAGCCAGTCCATTATCCATCACTCCGAAGAAGAAGAAGAAAAAAAAAAAACTCAGCTCAGTAAACACATATCCAGCCTGCCAGAGCCCCAACACAACAGAGCTGAGACTAGACAGGCTCAGGACTGTGGCAGGTGTGTGCCTCACTTTCATACAGCCCCCTGACCAGGGAATGCTAATAGGAAGTGGCAAGACAGGAGGTGTGAAAGAGGAGGAAGAGTGGTTGAAGGGAACATGCCTCAGCTTTATGAGGTAAATGGAAAACAGAGACGGATGGGGAGCTGTGTAAGGTGTGAATCACCAAGCAGACCATGGCGATGGTGTGGCTGTACTGTGGTTCGTGTGTCCCTGTAGAGGGGTCACGTGTGCGTGACATAAGCAGTGAACTCTGCAGTTTTTAAAAACACGCTACAGATTTAGTAATCAAGCCGCGCTAACGAGTGTGTTTTCTACATGTGAAGTTTGAGTCTCTCTAGGTGGCGCTCTTGCTCTTGCTGCGGAGGCTACATACCGAGCTCTTAAGTTTATTCCATTCAAAGCTGTAAGAAAGATAAAACACACCACTCCCTCGTCCTATTAAGACACTGCTTGCTTAAAGCGACTAATATAAAAGCTTTCATTACTGAATGCTGAATCACTGTGTTATCACTGTGTTATTGCTCTTGGCAGTAGAGACTGGCAAAGCAGATGTTTATTTAAATGAAAGGGATTTAAATGAAGGCAATCGGTACTTCAACTATGTCTTCTTTATTCTCTGTCATATTTTTTTGCTCTCTCTACTGGAGTGACTGAAGTCTCTCCATGGGGAGGAACGGAAACACTACTGAAGGACAAAATAAATCAAACATGAGGCAATGACCAGCGTGCAAAACAAAACTTGACTGAAGGCTATTTCAGAGAGCTTCGAAAACATTATTTTTTCTTGCTGGAAAAACTGGAGATGAATATGTTTGGTCTATATGTTTGTATATTTCAACAGTACACCTACATGAGAAACAAATTGTAGTGTAAAAGTCACCGAGCCCCTGTCACTCCTCTCTGCTGACTCTATATGTGAACTGTCCCCCATCTAACAGCCTCCACCTCAGCAGTGAAGTCCTGCAGTTTGTTTATTTAGGTGATTATGTGATGAAATTTCGAGCAAGCCACATTGTTCTAACGAACATTGATGTGGTAGTAGGTAGTTTCTTTGACAACTTATATAATATCCTCAAATTTAGTGAGTTCAGTGTTCTCTGCTGACTCTAGGGCAAACTGTCGCCTTGGAAAACAGCCTCTATCTCTGGCAGTGAGAGTTGGGTAAGTCCCACGGTTTACTGATCTTTCTACACAGTCTAAAGACTTCCATAAAGACTGTAAACCCGGGGATGCCTTGCAGAGGGAGCTATTTTCAGATTTACAGCGCAAACTGGATAGAAAAATCATAGATATCAACGCAATGATCTATATTTCTAATTTTGGTTATTGATAACAACTGAAATTTCTCTGAATTTGTAAAAGCTCATAACATTATTTCCTGTGTTTTGATTTTTAACATTACGGGCGTTCCCCGGCACTATAGTGACACATATAGTGGATGCTTTGAGGTCTTGTTGTAGTTTATTTAGTTTGGATTCCTGTTTGTGGCCAAGTTTGATATTCACTTTCTTGGTCTCTACCAACTCCTGATCAAATATGTGGCTCTTCCTCGGTAAATGCTCAACTATGTTCATCATATAATTGCTCACCAGCTACAGTATATTAGTCTGCTACCTGCTGTGGAAACGATGCTATGAGAGCTGTGAGAGTGAACCAAAATAAAGTTGCTTCCAGACAGCAACTATAAAACTAGTTTTGTCTTGATACCAAAATTTTGACTTTTGATACAAACATCATGATACTTGATACCAAACTCATACTAGATGAAATGTCCACAAGGGTTAGCCCCATTTAGTATGCTGTTGCATTCAAGTCAATTTTATAGAGATCAGATCAAATTTATAATCTATGGATATATTTATTGGATTTATTGGATCTTATAGTTCCATACCAACTAACCACAACTCTACCATTTCCACTTAGGCATTACAGACAAATCCCATTTTGCGTAGGTTGTAAATGTTGAGCGATTGAGTGAGTGAAATATTTGCACCTATAGAGGGGTTTTGTAGAGTGTCGAGAGGGGAGGAGGACCGAGTGGAGGCAAGGTACAGAGGTGCTGCTTACCTACAGATAGCTGCTGAGTGCCAGAGAGTTTCGGGGAAGGGAACCAGGAGCAGAGCCAGAGCTTCTGGATGAGAGAAAAAAAAATCGGAGACATCCGATTCTGCTCTGATCCACCTGGAGGAGAGCGCAGAGTTTATTTTTTAAACTTTTGGGATTAAAAAGTGGATTTATCTTCACTCTCACTTTTCATCCTGTCTGCAGCGAAGTGCAGAGGTGCAAACGCACAGCCACACACAGCCTTGGTGCCTGCTGTTGCTTTCTAGCTTTATTCTGGCTGTCTGGAGTGAATCAACACAAATGATCTCATGGTCAGACTGAAGAAAATTTGCCCGTGTGAACACACCATTGTTAACCTATAACAAGTACCAAATGTTGGCAAATTTCAGCATACCATGTAACTGTAACATAGCATAAAGCCCCATAAAGCAGATTCAGATGTGATGTTCATCACTATGAGCAACAATTTCTTGTTACTTTGTTTTGACATTGTCATTTCACATTGTTACCATAGGAAATATAGGTTATAGTAGCAGAAAATTACATTTTAGAAGGTCCAGGTGTAGTTGGTACAGGGTGTTATAATTAATTCAGTTGTAAATGTCATTGGAAATGGGGAACACTGCAAGGCTGCAGAAATATGCCAGTTGGATAGACACACACAGAAACACCTACACACACACAGGGGATTAAACCAAACCAGTCCAGTGAAGAGAAAATAATCTACACACTGTATATCTCAGGAATAAACCATATGCCAATCTTCGTTTCATTTGCATATTACGCCATCAGACAGTAAACACATACTGTCTTGTCTGCCTCTTCTCTCAAACACACACATGGACACAAACACATGTACAGACGCATCACAAACGCCAAACTGACAAAATGTGCAACACAACATGGATTACCAAAGTGCATGTGTGACTGAATAGCGCGTGCGCACACACACACACACACATCAACTTCTCAGCAGTCGTGGCAGACACACGACAGAGGCTGCTGACACAGCCTCCCCCTATCGGCTGTGGTTTATAGATTAGGATGGAGCTAATGAGGTAGAAATAGTGTGCGGGGAATGCTTTTTATTTCAGCTCATTGTGGGTAGCTCCTCGGCCAAGACAATGACATGTCTGAGGTCACTCCGGAGTTTGGGGAAATGGTAATCTAACTCGCAGACATATGGGGAGTAATATTATTCTCAGAAATCTGTCTAAAGTTGAGGTTTAGTTTGGCAGTGTACTTGGACAGGTTACTTTCCAAAAACTCATTCTTATCCATTTCCGTTCCCATAATTGAACCCTAAGAGCACATTGAATAATGACTTTCAAAATGAGTGTGTACCAATACGTATGCAGATTCAGTTTCAGCTGCAGACAATTCTGTTTATTCCGTGTCCTTCCTCTGTGATGATTAATTGCAGGGAAGTCTCCTGTTGGAAACAGAAGCGTGGAAGCTATGATATATATCCCCCTGAGTTATTTATTTCCACAAATGGATCTCCAAGGTGATTTTTTTCTTGAGTTTAGCCTGACTTTTCAAATTGCATGAAGAAGAGCTTCAGGACATGGACTAACTTTTGGTAGTCATTTATTTTCTCTGTATGCCAATTAATCAATGGGTGCCAATGTTTATTTCTTAACTAACAGCATTAACATGTTTGGCCTTACATACAGACGGGTGACAAATCAAAGGATAAATGTGAATGAATGAGAATAACAAAAGCAGATGCTTCCACACAGGTGCACTGCATGCTATAATTATGCAATTAACATCCAATCGTGCGCTGCGGCACGAAAAAAAAACGAATTTTCTCACTTCCCTTGTTAAGGCATGGAAAGAACGAGCTTCTGAGCTTCTTCTACAAAGACCATTTAACTGGCTAGTGTTTCAGAAGTGACTAAATCTGCGTTTGGTCGACAGCACACATTTGATGACTGTGATGCTTGTGCGTTACTGTGATATGCAAGTAAAAACAAGTGCAACTCAATGTCAGTGCAAAATGTGATTAGACTGTCAGCAAGGATGGTCCTTTGACAATTACATAGAGATGATTACAGTAGGATTACTCATTACGAAGACAAATGCACATTTGACAGGTCACACTGGAGAGACAGAGATGTGGAAAAAAGTGATGTGGCCAGATGAGTCATCCTTCACCTTCACATGTTCTCGACAGGTGGGTGAGAGCACGTGTGGTTTTACACCAAGAGAATGTTCCAGGTCTCAATAATTTACTCCTTCAGTGAGGGGGGATTCGGGGGGTCTGTTTTTCTGAGCATTTTGCTGGCATGGCTTGGGTCCACTTGTCCCTTTAGAGGGAATGGTCACTGCAAACCAATGCAAAGCTATTATGAATGATCACCATTATCATATGATGAAACTTTATATCCTGACGTGAAGAAATGTTATTCATCAATGGTCGGTGAAGAGAACGTGCACAGGACATGACACTGTTATCTGACTCTGTGGAGGCTTCTACATGATGCATTATCTGTTGAGTCTAAGGCGCGGGACAGACCTAAACGCTGACCTCGGTTACCATAGTAAAGATCAGAATGGCGCCTGCTTTCCTAAACATAAGCATACAGCTGCTCTGTATCTCAAGGAGACAGGTAGGTGTCCTCATAACAGCACTCTCCACTATAATCAATCAAAACAACAAATGAGGAAATATGTTTTCATTCCTCCAGTAGAGTTCAGAGACTTGTAGAATTAATGGCAAGACACCCTGAGGCTGTTCTGTGGCTTTGTCACTTTTTCCTTGAATTTCCTTGGCTCACTCTGTATATCACAAGCATACTGATTACTTGCTTATAACATGAATGCCATAGTCCACCTTCACTTGCGTGTATCATATGAAGACTTATACTTTTTTGGGAGCAATAATTTACCTCACAGTATTCTCTCCTCATATTAGCTTTTCGGCTACCCATAATCTGATACCTAATGACTTGTTTATTACCAGCTGATGCTCCTTTCAACAATCTGCCGTCCATGGGCTGCCCTCAAACTAGCAATTAACTCTAATTGCTCTCCCCCTTCAAACAAAATATTCCTATGCCTGATGCTTTGATATCCTATTCTGACTACAAATGTGATGAGTCTCTCACGTCTTTCGAGCCTGTCGTGGAGGGACAATACAAAATCACAAGGATTTGATGGGTCCGGGGAATTAATCCACAGTTTCTTTTATGATTTCAAATTCGAAAAAGCGAGTCTGTTCATAGCCGTGTCTTCTTTTAGATGAATGGAACAGACCAAGCTAACACATATGTGTCATAAACTTCCGATAATTACACAGTGAACCCCGTGGACTCTGTAATTAACAAAACTGTCTACCCTTTTAAAACAGAAGAACGTCAATGTGATCTGAAGGCCCATTATCCTGATATAATGACGGCATTTCAACTATAACAGCCTGTTAACATTTAAATTTTTACTCGATAACTAACCTTGTCACATGAAAGGATAAATTTGCCATCTTTTCTAATCTTTCTAAAGTAGAAAGGTTATTTCCTTTTGACTCCAGAAGTCACATATTAAATCATTCTGTTATAGCATATCTTCTAACGAGAAGCAGTTTCAAAGCTAAGCGAGATTAAAAACATTACACATAAGCTGCAGAGATAAGTCCATTAATCAATTATTGGTGAATTAGTGGAATTAATCTGCAACTATTTTGATGATCGTTTCATTTCATCAGTTTTGCTGCTTTCCTTTGCCAGATATGACAATGCGTTACATTTGGACTGTGACATAATTGGACAAAACCAATGAATACATCACCATTAAATCAATTTCATTTTATTTAAATACAGTGCCAGATCATAACAGAAGTTACCTCAGAACACATTTTTAATAGAGCAGGTCTAAACTGTACTCCCATCATATAATTCTTCTTACACTTGGCCACGTAACAAGTTTAAGGAAAGGAAGTAATGAAGGAAGAATGGAGGAAACAAGGAAGGAAATAATTACATGTTTCATTCTCCCAACAATTGAATTCTGTTTCAATTTTTTCCCCTTCCTCGAACAGATCCACAGAGACACACAGAGAACTGGAAAGAAAAGAGTGGTATTTAATTAAATGGCTGCTTGGCTCCACTGTGTATTATATCAATCAGAACATTCCCGTGCAGAGAGCGAAAGCTGCCTCCTGCTGTATTGAGCCGCACCAGCGAAAGGTCAGAAGCAATTTGATCGGAGATAATTGTGCTTTCCAATTTATTGAAGACAGAAATGTTACAAAATAGCACTACTTATTTTTCTTAGAGCATCATTCAAGCTCATTATTAATCAAACATCTCGACTCGACGACACAATCCATATAGCGATGATTCGTGTGTGTGTTTCCAAAAGCATTTGTCTATTTAAACTCCAGAAGAGATGTGTCTCCAGACATAAATGGACAGCCTCTGGTAATGATTTTGTTTACACAGCCCTGACATTATGTGCAGTATTTTATAGACACATTAAATTGAGTTTCATGAGATCTGTAGCTTTCTCATTGTATTTCATCGATCCTTCCACAGTTTAGGCTACAGTAAATGAGAATTGATGACATTTTCACAGCTGTATTCTGTAAACAGGTGCAGTGTTTCCAGTGAGTATGGCTGAACAATAAGTCGGTGCTGATGACTACTTGTCATGCTCCATGGTCTCTTTAAGGCCCCCAGGCTGTAAGGTCTCTTTTCCGCCACAGTGGTGATCAGGTCAGCAACCCCACCCCCTTGTTGCAACCTTTACCATTAACAGACTCTGTTAAAGTCAATTTTTAACTGACAGCACAGCACTTAGGTGTTACTTCACCCTGAATGTTGGCTCAACTATCGTCCCATTAATAACCTAATAAAGCTGAGAGACTCACATTTGTCTGCTCTCTACCATGGCTGATAATGATGGTCACTGTTATTATGGGAAGACAAAGGCACAGTGAAGGTCCCTGATGAGTCATTCCACTCTCAGGATAACAAGGGCTCTATTCTCTGAATACACAGGAGTCTTACATGAAAAGAGATTATTAGTGGTATGTATGGAGCATTTTAAATGCCAATTTTACCAACTCCACACCTTTATTAAAACCACAAACAATAGCAAAATGGCACCACGAGTACATTTTATATGATGCTATGAACACAATAAACCCCGTATTTGGAGAATATGAAGAAGACCACATTTGTAGTACATCATCCATAGTAGATTTACTACATTTATAATGCTTTATGTACTCTAGTTTATAACTAGCCTCTGTAAGACACTTTAAGTTATAATTCATTATAATTCACATCTATAATGTGTTGAGTGGTGATATAGTGCATCAGAAAGCATTAAACATGTTCATGAGTGTAGTCACAAAGCAATATGAATGCATTATAATTAACAATGAATGCTGCCATAACACACTATAGATGTGGACTTCATAGAAAGTGGTAACGTTTCTTCTCCTCTCAGGTGATGGTCAAAGGACAAACACAAAGAAAACAGGGATGACCAGTTCAAAATGAACTCACCGCATATAATACTTTGTTCATACTTATTGCTATATGATTATACAAACAGTGATTCCTATCCATCCATGTATTCATCTTCCACCACTTATTTACACATATCTTTAACTTCTGTAAAAGCTCCAAAGTTCCTACTTTACTTTCTTTCTTCTTTATTTTTTAAATGGGTTATAATGGATGATTTAATAATTTGGTAAGAGGATTTTAAAAATGTGCTCTGTAACTGTGGAAAAGCCTGTTCTGTTTTAATTAGGAGGAGAGGAATGACATTATTTCCAAAAGGGTGGAACATTTTTAATTATTTAACAGAGGACAAATTTATTGAACACATCTTTAGTGTCAAACATGATTTTGTTGATTGACCCCAAGCTTTTAAATTTAATTTTCACAAGGTCTGTTCATTTTAAAACAAAATTTAATGCTTTTACATTGACAGCAGAGTATCCAACATTGCATAAGACATCAAGTCCTCACCATCTACAAAAGGCATAGGACATAGACATAGGATTCTGTAACAAAATGTCGTATGCCAGTCAGGATTCATACTTAACATTCATACTTGAAACTGGGAGTGCTGGTTAAGAATGTGTTTGAAAACATCCCCATATTCAGTCCATGTACATGGTTGGAAATGCCTAAAGTGCAAGTGTGCAAGACAGTTTGTTTATATCCTGGAAACATAACTAACCAGACTATGCAAAAATATGAGGTGTTAAACATCACTTGCTGTAGGTTCATTCAAGTTCATACAAGTGATATTTCGACTACAAAACAAAAGACAGGTTCCTGTCTGTGATGGACTCACACACCTACTGTTACTCATTTACATATTAAATTAAAGACTTCCTTTTGTGAGCCAAACTATAAGTGCTTTATTGCACTAGTGAGAATCATTTAAAGTATGAGGGTCGTGTTTGGAACTGTCAGACACAGCCCCTCTGTTTAAAAAAAAAAAAAAAGTTCCTAATTTTTTATTTATATAAACTTGTGTCTTATGTTTTTCTTATCTTAATGACAGGTTAAAATGAGCAGTCTAAACTGATTGTACATATAAATTGTATAAATCATTTTGTAGAGCAGGGTTTGTATCAAGAGCAGGTCACTGACAGAGCACACACTTTTCACCCCTGTCTCCTACAAGATGTGCTGCAGGATCAGTTGGAGAAAATCAATAAGTGTAACAGAAGTATGGAGAAGATCACAGGAGATGCAGGAAGTGCTCAGTCATCAGTAGAGTGCCCCCCACTGCTGAGGTGAAGAAGACAGTTTTCGATTCACATTGCTCATTAATGCTCAATTATCCATCTGTAAAGTTCAAAAGCTACTTGACCAAGTACATCTTGACATCTTGCTGGTGGATCACTTAAAAGCATGAAAGAGATTTATGAACTTCTTTCCTCGTGGCAGTATGCACTGTGTGAAATAGCTGCACAGCAGCTGTGCTCCTAATTATTCAATGTACACTACAACGAACAGCAGCTCGACTTACATTAACATTCTGTCAGCAATGCATCTAAAGTTCCTTATTATATTGGAGTTGGGGAGTGTCTCTGACATGTAAAGAGTAATGCACAGGTCTTTAAGGGTGAGACAGATGGAGCGACTGGTGTGTGAACTGATGTTTGTGTGTGAGACTGAAACAGTGAGTATAATGACAAATATAAGCGATGTTGACGTGCATACACTCTTTAATATTTGGTTTGTTTTTTAGGAGCCACACAAATACTCACTCAGAACTTTGTCCTTACTAAATAACTTGTGTATTAGCATCCTTGATTAAATACACCTCTACTTGCTGTCTTCATGCATTATTCATTGTCTTTTGCGCTGTGGGGCAGCTCATTTTGGGTTATAGTGCATTGGCGTGATTTTCTACATGTTAATTATGAAGTGACCCAAGTAATACAAAGGATTTAAAGGTTAGCTCATTTGAGTCAATTCCGCTCTATTTTCAGACGTCTCTTTTGCTCCATTAAACACCTCCACAAAACATGTCAACACATTACCATAAATTAAAATGTGCATTATCACAAAAACAAAAGTCTTTCTTTGTGTTTGCAGGGTTGCAAAGAAGATTAGCTTTTCTGGGTGTATTTAATCTTTTAATGCCGCCCAGCGGAGGCATTGCACGTCACATGGGACAAAACACCTGTCACTCGCTTCAAATGTACTTTGTTTTATCCGTCAACTTTATTTACTTAATGTCCTGATGTCTGCTAAATTACGGTGTAGGGAGGGTGGTGGGTTTTTGTCTCTGTTAAAGGCCACAATAACCCAGCTCTTGGCTGTTTTGGTGATAACATACCTCTACATTAACTTGAAATAAAACGAATTTTGGTATCACTGTGCAAGTTTTTCTGAATCTATTTATTTGCATGAGAAAGTTTAGCTGTTAAGTTGACTTGCAGAAGTAATCAAAAGAAACATTAAACTAATAGTTTTTTGGGAAATACATGACTTCGCTTTCTTACTAAAACGGTAAATATGCCAGCAGGCAGTTATCTCATCCTAGCATAAACACTGAAAAACAGTGAGCCTGGCCCTGTCCAAACATGACAAACTCAGCAGCTCAAATTAGGCTCACAAATTAACACGTAATATCTCCATCTTCAGTCGGTGTAATACAGCATGTAGTGGACTTACAGAAGGGTGCTGGATTGGAGTGTTGTCGTCACTGTGAGACAACCAGCAGATACTCGAAGGAAGTTACTACAACTGTGAAATAGTCTGGCACATAACCCCCATCAATTGAACCAGTTACACCAGTTAATTATTGAGCTTCAGAGGTGCCAGTAGTTTTGTCCAATACATGACAGATTACATAATAAAATATAATAGTGAAATAATGAATAAATAATAAATAAGTACCACTATATGACCCTTGCTGATTAATGCTGCTTGCTGGTGTTGTGATGGTTTGTGTTGTTGGAACCTTTGAGTTTATGCTGCAGCTGGCCAAGTTTGAGGAAATCCTTTGTTCAGTGCTGAGCCAAGAGAGGCTGAAGTGAAACTGTTCAGTGCTGGTCCTATTAGAGCAATTCAGGACAAGTTAAGCAGGCCTGTTTTGAGCAACCTTTTTGAGCAAGGTTTGTTACAGATGCAGATGGCCACACCGTTGAACAACAGTCCAGATGGCACCAAATGAACGATTTGGAAACTTAGAGCTTAGGTAGATTTTGTTATTTTTGGATAGACAAGGCTGGCTGTTTAAAACCTTTAACTCAAGCTCAGCTAATTGGCTGCTGCTGGTAACACTATATTCAATGTTTAGACGTGACAGTGGTGTCCATCCTCTCTTTAACTTTTGGGCGGGAGAGTACAGTTCCCAAAATGTCAAACTATTCCTTTAAAGGTTCATCCTCCATTAGCAGAATATGGAAGAAATAGAATATAGTATTTGTAAGCATGTTTTTATCAGTGTCTAAACACCTGAAAAAAGAAATCACTACCTTACAATGAGCCCTTTATTTTGACAGAGGGTTAACCACGTTGAAAACACCATGTTTCTATATAGCCCAGAACAGAACAACCAAACACTGGCCTTATGGAAGGGAAGGGTGAGGCGAAAGTTTGGTTGCAATTTGAAATTTTACTGTTAGATGGAAATAAATTCTACACACTGGATCTGTAAGACAACCACTAAGAAAACTGAAAGACTTTCATAAGCTTGGTCGCTACAGTTTTAAGTTGAAGCGCTATCACAAAAGTTTTATCCAAAAATGTATTAACTGTGTATTAATAGTTTTGTACGTTTTACAAACACACTAAGACACTGATGGATCACTTTATTGAAAGAAACCTGAAATTGTGTTATAAATGTTGCGATATAAACTGCAGTGAATCAAAGTTTGACCTCAGTTGGTCTAATCTGAGCAAGTAAATGTAAAATAAAGGAAAAAAATAAAATCTGAAGTTTAGCAAAGAACTGCCAATCTTTTAATGGTTTCAATGACAAATTGATCAAATACAGGCTGACTATATTCACCGTTTTAAAAACAGAAAATGGATGTCACTTACACCAGCTCCACCAGCTAAATAGCTTTTGCCTCAAAAACCTCAAAATAACCGGCAGAATGCAGACCTATCGATATGTGTAGAACTGTTTCTGCTGACAACTAAGTTCCCAGTTACCATCATTTCAAGGTGTTTTTTTTAACTTCCTCCAGAAAATCTCTGGGGTTTGCACAAACACCTCGCTCATCACGCTGCTCTGTGTTTACAAGACAGGATGATTTTTTTTTTTTTTCAGCCACAGGTCCCTGTTGATCCCTCAGGTTTTTCATGTTCTGCGCACTGGAGGCACATGTAAGTAACACAAATGGAGAATGTGCCTGCTCTCTGCTGCTGTCATTACACTTTAACAGCTTTGTTGTTTTGAATCTTCTGCCAGCTTGCAGCCAACCTACATATTTCAGTATCATCAACTTGGGTTGACCTCATTGTTCAAGCTGTTTCACTTTCTATTCTTTTAAAAAACACTTGGCAATAGCTTCATCTTGTGTACTTCATTAAAAAAGCAAATGTCGTTTTCTATCTGGCAGCAGCTTTCGATTACGGGAGTTATTTTTGAATACAAGTATCTAAACTGTTTTTTACTCAGCTAGTTAATTAGTATTCTCTGGTACTAAAGCATCAGTGTTATTTTCTTTTTATATCTAGTTGCTGTCAGCAATCCCTTGTGCCACACATGCTAAATGTACCAGATGCACAGATAACACATGAACATACAGTAGAAAGCCCAAACGACAGCACCTATTTCGCAGCTTCTCAGCCAGGGCTGATGGATTAATCTTGGTGTCTACTAAAAATAGCAGCAGTTGATGAAGATGCATTACAAGAATGTGGCATTTTATGCTGGAAGGTATTCATGCAATCTCAACCTGTCCCTCTGAATTGACATACAGATGTTCCTCGACAGCAGTGGCTGCATAATGGTTGGAGGAGCAGGCTTGCGATTACAAATTCAGCCTGTTCTTGCGCACGAAGACCTGCAGAGAAAATCAAATGAATGACTCCCATCCTCATCTTCTTTAATTACTGCCACGTCAGCTACTTGCGTCAACTAATAGTTACTGAAATGTTTTGGTGGAGCTGCTCAGTGAGGAAAATACATGCAAATAGAAGACCTTTAATCTGACCTGACACTGGACAAGGTGTGTAACCTTTTCTCACATAGTTAGTTTTCTTAACCCAACTGGCAAATTCCAGTCACATGCAATTTTCTTTACTCCTTATCCAAGACATCACATAGCATTGTTTTCACGTCTGTAGTTAATTGAAGTCGCTCCGTAACGGAACAGTAATTATCCATTGCTGATTTTAAGTTCTGGTTTTGTGTTCACACTGACTTGTTACAAGAGAACTAAATATGAAGTGATCTGGACCACCGCGTGACTCATTCGTTGGACACTTTTGCCGACTGCCATCCTGCGTCATCTGCGCTACGTGCGTAAACCAATGTGAGGGAAAACAAATTCTGCAGACTGACAGCGAGTCTGTCAGCAATTTATTTTCTCTGGTGTCTCAAACAACTCATGAAGACATAATTCACCACGACAATTATTAGTCATGACCGCAACTAGATGTCGTAAATCATAAATCATGACAGATGTGACATAAA
Source organism: Larimichthys crocea (assembly GCF_000972845.2). Classification (NCBI taxonomy): domain Eukaryota; kingdom Metazoa; phylum Chordata; class Actinopteri; family Sciaenidae; genus Larimichthys; species Larimichthys crocea. The sequence goes on from NC_040032.1 coordinate 2,507,738, forward strand.
GAAGCATCCTACCCTACCATAAACTAACATTATGGGGGAGGGGAATACGGTAAGTATCGTGTAGTTACTGCGCTACGCACAATTTTTAATGAGGAACTGCCAAGCACACATGTGGTTGAGCTGCTTTTGTGCTTTCTGTATGATTAGGGATAATTTTCACAATCTCGTGCTGATGCACATACTACCAAACTTTGCATAATTATATAGGTTTTTAATCACTTCCTTGACAGGTCCAGTGATGAGCAGGGGGATGAGAACCTCCACAGGGAGCCTTTAACCGCTGCCTAAGGTGTACTGATGGTGCTCATTTCAGAGCTAGATTAGTCCTTGGTGGATGCTCTTGAGAATAACCTCTTGTATCTTGAATAAGTGATTTGTTATTAAAAGTCATGTTGTTGCCTTGAATGTTTTTCCAGGCATTAGTCTGTTTGCACACATATTGGCAGAAAAAAAAAGAAAGTATAGCAGCTGAAATAACATCAGCGTCTTGAATTTCTACAGGCATCATCAAAACGCTGAAATGCAGATCCATTTTCCAGAAGAGGTACTGAGAGACAGGGAGAAATAGTTTAACACTTACAAACTATGCAACTGCCTACTGTTAGGCCTCATTATATCATAGCAAATCCCCATTCTTTTTGCTTAAACAAATATGTCTGGTGAATTATCCTTTCTTGTGAATGCAACACGGTTTCCACTCATTATGAAATTCTAAAGTGTTGCTGCTTAGCACTTTCTGCAGTCTTACTAGCTCAACATCATTTCAAAAGCTTTTTTTTTTTTTTTTTCCAAAGCTCTGACCTTTCATGTGAGAAGCAGCGATTCGTTTTCAGCAACTCTGCCAAAAAACAGGCAGTTTCAAAGCAGAGAGGAACAGCCTGTGAGTCAGACAAAGGCCAAATATAATGATGCAGTAAGAAATAAAGACTACTACATTTTGAGATAATAAACTGGCTTTTCTAGCAGCAAACTGTGGAGTGAACACTGGAACGGGGGGTCTGGTTAGTTTCATAAACAGGGATTCATGACGCTTGTCACCTTGTCAGAGCAAGCTTTTACGAGCACAGGAGCACAGACCTGAGGGACCGTTGATGGAGGATCCACTCTCTTTCTTTCAGTGTGTCTCCATAAAAACCAAGAGAATGGGTTCACTGTGACACAGAGGTAGTGTCTTTAAACAATTACACATAAAGGTCAGCGTGTGCCATTTTGTTCTGCTAATAACATACAGTATTAAGTAAAATATTAAACTTTCACCTGAAATGTCAAAGTTTCACTCATATTCCATTTTCAACGGTGTTATGATGAATGGAGCAACATTAATCAAAAAGTTCTAAAAAGTTCTATACTACTTGTCACTAGATTGTAGCTGCACATTGAAAAACCACCACTACATCTCGTTTATGTGTTGCACTTGTCATTAATCGGCTGGCAGAGCTGAAGTGAACATCGACATTGACAGTGAAAGCAAAAATGTTTGGATTAATCACAGTCGGCACCTCTTTCATGGATGAAAGTAATTTGCATGAATATGGAAGTAATTTAAAGTTCTAATCTCTGAACAGAAATTACTGGCTGACTTATGATTTAATAATAATAATAATATGAAACTCCATGATTTCTTGCATTATAATCACTATTTGATAAAAATTGGAAACGCAAGATAAAGTGAAATTGCAGCCAGGAAATGTAGTTCTAAGCTACCAAGAGATATGTGAGGTGGTGACTCACCCTCTGCGGGCATGCCACTTGGTCTTTTGCAGTTTCTGGTTGGCAAACTGTTCAGAATGTGATCAAAATATGGGGATTTAATAGAGATTTGTAAAGTGAAACTGATTTCACGCTTATGACTGTAAGTTAAAGATTAGAAACTTTATTTTAATGGCATTTCAAGACAATATTTTCAACATATAACCATGATCCCTGAGACAGATTTCTTGGCTAAGGCCTTTGACAATGTAATTAGTGGAAAGAGCTTCTGGGTTTGAAAATTGAAGCCAACATGGAAGTGTCTCAAACCCATAAATCTCTTAAATCTGATTTATTACCTCAGTAAACAGAGATCATGGCCTTAATCGTTTTAATTCCTTTTCGATACAGCATGATGTTCATTTTTGTAAATTATGGTTCCATCCAGAGTAAAAAAATAAAAGACAATAAAGAAGGGTACCTGGCTAACTTGTGATTAGCAAGTCATTCTCATTTCAGTCAAGCAGCCTCATAGCTGTGAAATGAAGCTAGTGAAAAAAAAACTGCAGTTCCTTGAGTGGCCACTTGAGGTTGGCTACAGAACATCTCAACCTCTATAAGCGCCCTTGATAAGAAGTCCAACTTCACAGCAGAAATAAACATGTTTACAGCCTGGTACAAAAATAAATAAATGAATAAAAGTTTTGGTCTTTATAGCTAATTTTGCAGTTTAATAAGTTTTATCTAACCAACCTGTTCAAATTATATTAAGGCTTAAAGTTACACATGGTTAACAGTGTGGCTACTTTGACCTACAGGTGAGTGCCGTTACAGGTGGCTCGTTTGAACAACGAGGCTTCTTTAACCTTGCCTGGAGGCAGCAGAGGCAGGACAGCAGCCACCAGAGTCTCCATGAATATCCATGTTTTATACAGCCTATGAGCGCAACACAAAGAGCTCATGAAACGCTTATGCTAATGTGGTTCTCTTACTGCGTTGCCTATTTCTCACCTCATTTGTTCTCAGACAAATGTTTCACTGCTTTGTTTGTAATAGGAGTGTGTTTATGACCAGGCAGACTGCCATTTGTTTCTGGTGGAAGCTCAGCCCAACTCACAGTCCCCACCAGCTCCATGCTCTTCTCCAAATATGGTAAATTTCGGGCTCCACAAGATCAAGATGCCAAACAAATAGTTGTCTGCAAATCAAAGGGTGATGCCATGTCGTCAGTCTTTATCAATCTTTCTGAATTTATATGGATGTGTTGCTCTGTGTTTGCTCTGTAGCTGTCAGTGCATTGATGATGGTTTATATGTTACTGACGTGTTTATTGTGGTTGCTTGATGAGTGCTATGGTGCTGGCCCATCGCACGTTGGTTCATTTACTGTAAAAGACCCAGCTTGGAACATCTTAAGAGTCTTGCAAAAAAAAATAATAAATGCAAAACGCCGAAACTTTGATTTTGAATGCAAATCACATTTCTTTGCATTTCACAGATCATATCTTGGAGTGATAATAATTTGGTGTTATTGTTAAATGATTTGTTATTCCACATTTTCTTGCATTTTTATTATAAAACCCAATTATATAAGCCTTAACTAACTAATTACTGCATGTTGCATCAGTTTTCAATGTCCCAGAGATAGTCCTCATGAGTTGTAACTTGGTTCCACTGCTCTGTGAAGCTTGCAGCCTTTATCTGTTGATTTTCTGTATTTGCAGTGCAGTTCTTTATGGCACATATTACTTTTCTAATTGGTGAATATGTCTAAATTAGCTTGTTTTTTATATGCATCATGTTGCAAAGTGGGAAAGGTGATTTCTCCAGTTGATTTCGTCGTTTTGCTTGTGCTGCACCCAGGTCTAACTCACACACCAAAAATTCTGCACATACTGTCCTCAGGAAGCATTGATTTTTTGTTTTGTTTTTCATTATCATACTAATTTCCTCAGAGGAAAAAAACAACGTTCAGCAAATGAACAACAAAAAGTGATTAGCAATGCAGCTAATCCTGCACTGGCTAAATGTTCAAAAGCAAAAACCAATGAACTCTTTAAGAGAAGAGTATGGCAGATTCAGTGGAGTGCAAAATATGGTAGGACAGAGGGAAATGAGGACATTCACAGGCCACACTTTGTGCTGTTCTCCTAAGGTTTTTAATCATGTCACAATTTCAAGTGTATGCAAAACAGAAAATAAAATATTAGGCTCTGCAGGATTTTTTGGTGAAACCAGCACTTTCCACCGTGTTTTAAGCAGCACAGCAGTGATGAAGTAACACTTGAGATAAAACCATGTCACTGGCAATTAGCTGGCCTATTACACTATTGAGAGATCTTCAACATCTAGTTACAAGTGTAAAATATTGTGCAGAGTGAGTCTTCTTCTTTGTGATTTTCCCTTTTTCCCTTTCCTACAATGCATACATGTACAACAGGCTTCATACACTGTCAGACACACTCCCGCCGATCGAAGAATCGCAAGTTTAAATGAGGATACACCTTGTAGCCTGCAGGTGTGACTTGTCCCAAGATACAGGTTCACAGGCGATGAGACACGTCGTACTCTACGCCGCATGAATGGGAGAAAGAAACTCGCCTAAACACAGCAAGCGTGTTTTCCAAACATTAGTGATGAGTGAGCAGCTCTGTGTCAGACCTGCAGGCTTAAATACTGTATTACCATGGCCAGAGGAGAAAGTCAACCCCCGACCCCTTGTTTTGGCTGGCAGATGTTTTCTTACCCATGGCAGCCTCTGATTCACATTCATCCTTGTTCTGCCAAGAAGGGGAGAGCCCCAGCTTCCAAATTTAGACGCAGTATATCTCAGTAATTGACTCTATTTCTGCTCTCCACAGAAGCGCTGCTGTTTTCTAACAACCACATGCAATGGTACAAAAAGCTTGAAATATAGAGGGGATGCCCTACATGCTAAAATGGTAAATGGACTGTACTTATATAACACCTTTCTGTTTTCTAGTCTCCTGACCACTTTTACACTACATATGTCATTCACTCATTCATACGCACATTTATACACTGCAGGGTGCCAACTGCTCAGTTTGGGAGTTAATCATTCACACACCGATGGTGAAGCCTTCAGGAGCAATTTGGGGTTTAGTATCTTACCCACTTGGACATGCAGACTGGAGGAGCTGGGGATCAAACCACTGATCATCTGATTAGTGTGACAACCTGCTCTACCTCCTGAGCCACAGCTGCCCTACATGCACAGTGACTAATAATATAATGTGCAAAACAATGACAAAAAAAAAGAAGGTATATTAAACATTCGGCAACCTCTATATATTCTTCTTCTATATAATCTATTATTAGTTTAATGTAATGCAATACAGCAGACCTCAATGCCTACGTTCCACCGAATTATACTGAAATTATTTATTTATGTTAACAGATGGAAAAAAGGATCAAAGACGTGGTAGAGGAAATCAAAAAATATTTTTGTGTACAGAGCAGCATCAAACAGACATACTGTATATATAAGAATACACATGTCTTGCACATACGAGAGAGAGAGAGAGCAAAGCAGAGCAACAGATTGATGAAGACAAATACAAACGTGCTACATGAAGCAAAAATAAGCAGTAAAACCTTTGGGAAAGCCTGCAGCAGACTACGGGGCACATTGCCTGCTGGACCCCCACGATGTAGACAACTGGAGGGCACAGATAGAGTCTCTCCAACCTGTTTGGATCGCAGTGAACTGAACAGAAATAGACCCTGCAGACTGTACAGTAGCGGGGAGGATGGAGGAGTAAGTGGGCAAAAGAGAGACAGAAAGACAGATAGCGAGCCAAAAACAGGAGGCACTATGTGCAAGGTGACAGATTGGCCCAAGCTCGGAGGGTGTACTTTCACCAGGCAGTATGTCTGTTTTTCATGGCCAGAGGCTTCTTCAGATGGCCATCTATTTTCAGCAGAAACCTTTTCCGCTGTTATTACATACATTACAGCCGCCTGTCCTACTTATGATATTTATATATAGTATGAGAGGGTAAAGCCATATTTGATCTAACTCAAGAGCCTAATCCAAGTTTATGATGAAGTCCTCTGATAACAGATTGTCAAATATTTAGATTCGATCACAGATTGAGAGACTCAGTCTAAAGCTCGGAGATTCCATTTTAGTTTCCTTGAGCAAAACACTGACGTGATAGCATGTCTTGAGATGCTTTGGGGGAAGCTGACCGTTTCTCTGACCTCCATGTGGAGGGGAGCAGTGATAAAAACTGCTTCAGTGAGAAATCCAGAAAGAAAAAGACTGAGACTGAAGAAGAAAGGATATAAAAAGACAATGGTTCTATATTTAGTCATTTTCTAAGCAATTAGTTGCAACATGTAATGAACAATTTGATTGCATAGCCCGCTGTGAAAAACATACTGTATTGAGCATGTAAAATGTCAGAGCAGTAAGCTGGGGGAATTCCCTCGAGGACACCTACATTGCAGGTTCACTGGCTACCTACATTGACTATCTGGCAAACCACAACGCAACTCTGCTCGGATTTAACAGAGAAAACCTTAATATTTAATGGATGTTTTCATCCAGGGCAATTGCACTGTAAACCTGATTACTGGAAAAAAATTGTGTTGTTAATTATTTAAGCATCATAACCCAATCACACCGACATGTGTAAGCTCGCACTCCAATTCTAAGAGTCATTGTGAAGAGGCTGCTGGCTTCCTTTAATATTCTCGGCCAGGTATAACTTAAATCTTTTTATCTTTCATCGTCACCATATCTGCAAATGCAGACGCACACAAAACGGTTATTGGTAGATTTTAATGTCAACAAGAAAATACTGCACAGAACATAATTCTATTATATATGGGCCACCTCAGCTGGAGAGGAACATTGTATGCAGTTTGATTTATTCATGCAAAAGGCTTGTGTATACAGCACACCTGAGGGGTGTACTACCAAGCGAGATTAATGTGTTAGCTAAGATACTTGTATGTTGGGCCTGAAGCCAGTTCTCACTGTCACTAAAGGTGCTCTCTTTTAACCTTGCTAGATTTTCCACCTGAGGGAATACAAACTGCCACCAAACAAAGCTGTGCAACACAGTAGTGTAAAATATTTGCATCATCTCGTTTACGACTTACAAATCTACATGGTTGGCAATTTTCTAGCAGCATACCCCTCTGACCGTATTTGCAGAAACAGTGTTGTTTTTTGTTGTAATAACTGTTTTATATTCTTCATCAGTCTCCATTATAATATGGTGGACATTCCAGTGAGAGATGAAGAAGAAACAGACAGAGTTATTCCAATTCAATTTATTCAACAGAGTAAGTATTAAATGAGATTAAGAACACAATATCGGTGTACAGAGGTCAGAGGTCCTCACTTATATAAAGTGGTATGACAAAGAGTCATACAAGTAGCGTGCATTGTTTCATTTCCTGCTGGGCTGCTGTGCTGACGTGACAAGTCAATCTTCCCATAATGGAAATCCAACCCTTATCTTTAGTATTATCACAAGAACTCAGTGTACATAGTTTGCTATCAAACTCTCAGCAGGCAAAGCAAATGAAAAAGCTGCAGTGTAAGTGTAAAAATGCACAGGGCATACAAAACAAATACAATACAGTTGAAGGTTAACAGTGTAATAGACACATTTTGTCACCACATATAACAAACTGGGTTAGTAAGGTTCCCTCACAGCAAGAAGGGTCCTGGTTCGAACTTTGTCTTCCTGTGTGGAGTTTGCACGTTCTCCCTGTTTCTACACGGGTTCTCTCCGGGTACTCCGGCTTCCTCCCTCAGTCCAAAGACATACAGATTAACTGATGACTCTAAATTGGCCTGAAGAGGATATGTAATTACAGAAAATGGATGGATGGATAAAAACCTATTTGTGTGGAAGCCTGTGTACAGCCTGATGAAGAATTAGCAAAGAAAATTGATAACTACCATTGAGATGTCAGGTTTCGACTATGTCAGACTTGCTTCGTAGTGCACCCCCCTGGGGTTGCCATACGTAACCAAGCAGTGCAAGGCTATAGGGCTTCAGTATTTTGTTCAAGGCTTATCAATAAATACTTAGTGATGCGGCATGGACTGTAATTGCAAGTGTGACCTCTGAATAAGTAGGTCGGTCCCTTTAACCACTATGGAGCCCTGACAGTGAAACAGGTGTCCATGGAGGGAAATGATGCAGTAAGATGGAGCGGATGGTGATAATGCCTTTCCAGAGACAAGGACAAAGTTGCAAAAAAGGAAGAGCACAGCGTAACGCCACGTCAGCTAAAAAGTGAGCCTTGGTCCACAACATAATACCGCATGCTGCTATCAACTGACAGATCACGCAGGAAATCAGATACACTCATTTTGACACACACACACACACACACACACACACACATATACAGTAAACAGTAATGTATAACCTCTGTTACCCTCCATTTGTTTTTTAGGGGGCAGAGAGTTGAATGGGACAAATATCTGAATGCATTTAATGACCAATAATGTGCAGCGTCTAAGGAGCACTCTGTAGGTAGATGTGCCAGCATTATAAAACCCAACTCACCTTTGGAAAGGTCAGTGCAAAAATAAATATGATGACTGAATAACAGCAGTTCTATAGATTTCACACAGAGCCGAGCATGGAGGAGGTAACACATAAAATGAAAAAAACACTGCAACAAGTGCATAAAAAAAATCCAAGAACAGGCAAACACACACCGAGACACTGATGCACAAAGACACACACATGCAAAAGCACTGCAGCATGTCCTCACAGATTCTGTCCAAGTACAATAACTATGTCACCTTGAGCATAAAATGTTAATTTATCCAACAAATTTGCTGATATTGGCCCAAGGACAAGGAGCCCATTAAGCAAGAGGAGTACAGTACAATCTGAGGTCTGTCTCCTGTACCAAGTCCAACATCTTCATATCATATGGCTTTGTTAACAATTAGCATCAACACTATACCAGAATTATTAATAATTTTGTGGTTTGATTAATTAATTCTTTTTAAACATACATTAAAATGATGGGGATAATAGAAAATATAAGAACAGAGTATGGAAAGGCAGAACAGCTGGTGGGCTTATTTAAAGGTTTTACTTAAAATGTCATGGTTATAAAGAACACAACATTTCCATACAAAATGAATGTATAAAAGTGATGGCAAACTAATGATTAGAAAATATATGAAATATATGTATGTAAGCATGGTTTATACCATTTTATAGAGTGGAAGATTTTAGTCAAGATGAAAAGCTATTCCGTTATTTGGTGCCCCTTTATCTTATCTAAACCCGACCTTAGTGAGTGAGAAATCCATGAGGAACATTGACAAGTTGAGTAAGAATGAATCTATGAATTTGCTTTAAGATAAGTCTTGAACACAGTTTCTCTAATAAATACATGCCAGATTGTCCCTTCTCTTAAAAAGTTAATTAAGATATTATTAGTTGAAGTTGATGATTTCTTTTTAACTCACATAGATTTATAAAGAAAGAATATAGAATATAATATACAAAGTCCCTAACCATCTACTGTATCTAATTCATTTCTAAATAGGTTTATATTAAAATCTCCTCAAATGTAATGCAGTTCTTCCTCCTTGTTTATCAGACTTTCATTTAAATCTTTGATGATAGAGTCAGGAGGGAAACAATAACACTAACACTATCATTCTTTCCACCATGGCCATCAGAGAGCTCCACAAAAACAGACTTCATCTCAGCTCCTTGACTTTAGAGAGACACCGTCTCTAATTTTAAATTCATTTGACATGAAATAAACAGACATACTCCACCTCCAGATCTATGATTTATGGGAAGGCAGAGGTTAGAGACATTAAATTATGAAAAAACTCTATGTACTCTATGAAGAATAATGGACTGTAGATGTGTCTTTAAGTAATCAAAGTAATGTATAAGTCTCATGGTAGAGGCTATTTGCTTTAGTATCAAAGTTTTGAAAATGATGTCCAAATCTGTGCTGGTAGTTCTTAGATCATGTTTTACATGGTAAAAATTCTCCACTCACTTAGAGATTATAGACTTACTTTGACAGATCATCAATCTGTTGTTCAAGCAATGGTCTGTAAAAGTTCTTTCACTGGTCACACAATTCAATTCAAACCCAGGATTATTTGCATCTGGCATTTTTAACCTATATGATTACTTATAACCTGGTGCTTTTGGTCCTGGATAATTTATCACTTTATGACCCAGTTACAAAAGGATTATCCATCACCTGGCTCTGTTAACCCATTTTATGTTGACATTGAAGACTGTATGTCTGTTACAAAGAGCTTAGACATCATTTGATCAAGAGCAGACTCTTATTAGATAAGAAGAAAGAAGTGATCCACAAGAGAGAAAGAACTTCACTGCAGTGGAAAAAGTAAACTGATTCTGTGGGCTAGAGATCTAGAGGGTACCTGGGCGTTAAAAGGTAAATATACAGAAATGTGTTGTAGAACAGTATGAAATAATCATATTGTAAACACAACCCAATGTACCAACATAATATAATATAATATAATATGATATATTATAATATCAATAAATATAATATAATTAATATAATATATATATATAATATATATATTTAATCTAATAAGCTTATAACACATTATGATCAATACAAACACATCAACATAGGACTGTAGTAAGAACTCATAATATGCTACAACTGCCCATACAGTGTCATAAATTATCACTGTATGTGTTGCATAAAGTACAAAGTAAAGTACATGTTGATAATTCTATAATAATTCTTGCGTCATCCTAATGATTCCTTGTTGGTAGTAGTAAGTGAAATGTATTGCATTGGTCATGCTAAGAATAATTATTACATAATATAATATAATGCAGAAATCAATGTAAACTTTCTCTGCTACTTATGCACTGCTTGATGTTATAGCATCTATGGGTTCGTACTACAGTCGATTGTCGACGTGTGTGCATGGATGAGCATAGTAGTCATAATCTAAGCCCCATCAGTCAACCTCTAGTTTATAACTAGTCAGAGCATCCACATTATGTATGTGTATTCATAAAGCATATAATTCACTATGAATGCTCCATAATGTACTGCAGATGTGGTCTTCACAGAAAGTGTTAACAAACTTTTCTTTTTGTTTTTTTTATTAAATACTATCAATAATAATAATAATAAAAAAAACAACGTATTAAATAATGTGCTATTTCACTGAGTCTCTGTAGCATCATAATGACTACAGCCCAATATGCAGTCAAATATGCAGTCAACTGCTTCTTTAGAATAAATTTTCCATGTATAAGTATCCATTAGTAACTGTCATTAACAGTAACAACTCTTAATCAACTGCTGCCTGGTATTTCTTATTTAAAAAAAATATATATATTTATATATATTTATTGTCAGTGCCATATTTGATACTGTCTGTTTGTTCAAACAGCTAGCACATTATGTCACTTCGTTTGAATACACGGGATATCACAGAAATTGCCACTTAGTTCTTCCTAGGCTCTGACTGTGATGAAGGCGGACTTGGAAGCTAAACTTAAATTGCTCCCAAATAAGGTTGCCTTCTCAGATGTTACCATGGTGATCTTGCTAGTGAATCACACCACCAGTGAGAAATGGAAAAGTGGAGATCAGCCCTGCAGCGACAACTCGCTAACCTATAATTTTGCTTTGTAAGACAGGCTCCTGGATTTAGCCAGTCAGCGTAAAAAAACACTCTGATTTGGGTCTGCTGAGCCTCAGTGTCTTTTGAGTGATAAGTTAGTGACTAATAAACTAATTATATTTGATGACATTTCACAAAACATATAAACAGCCAGGGGGAGTGAAAATATGTGTCTGGGGACAACTCAGTTTTTTCTATATCATTATTACTTCAGGTGTTACATTTGTTTTTCATAACGAAATGCATTTTGGTATTTTCAATGCACACATTAAAAACAAAGGACTGTAACTTGCAACTACACAGAAGTAATTTAAAAAATCCTACTTCATTAATAATATACATATGTATTAGAATTATGACAATTACAAATCTTGTTTCTTATATTAATATTTGCTTGAACACTTCTTTCACACCATCCTTCCTTTTCTGCCCATTTAATGATCCATTAATTTTAGGGATGCACCGAAATGAAAATTTTCGGCCGAAACCGAATATGAAATGCGGTTGTTAATTTTTTTACTATTGATAATAGCCTAGAATAAATTTGTAGACATGTTTTTTCAAAGAAAGTAAATGTTTATTTAATATCCTTCAAATATTCCAGTAGAATTTCCAGTTAGTATAATTATTATTTCATTTATACTGTTAGAAAGCCCATGTTGTTTTAATCACTGTTAATTTGTTCTTGAAAGAAATACTATTTAGTTTTATTATATTTCCGGTGAATTTCCATTTTTACCACGTTCATGAACACATCATCGTCATTCCGACGGTCATTGAACGCACCTCGCATGTGTGAGAGGCAAACTGTAGTGTAATGTAGAGAGAAGTTTATAGCTTCGCTAAAGAGCAGTGTATGATGTATTTCTTGCCTGTGTTTTCCCTATATCCTGCATCGTGGGTTTATTGTGTGTGAATGAGAAAAGAATCAGCAACCCTGGCCAGATCACCACGCATGTTGTTTCACTGCATAAATTGCGTCACGCCACTATTCGGCCTTACTATTCGGCCACTTCACCGAAAACCGAAAATTTTCGGTGCATCCCTAATTTATTTTTTCAAAAACTGTTTGGCCTTACCAGTACCATGAAAACAGAAAATTCTGTTCTCAAGGATATGTAATAAATGCTCAAACGGCTTTCATTAAACATGGGTTAAGAACATTTCCTATTTAAAAGGAAAATTGTATTTCACATTCAGTTTCATGTAACCTTCACATTAAAGGGATTCTTTCAAATGGTTTAATAGAAGGAAAAAAAGTATACCATCAGTTTAAACTTAAGAGCTGTTGTCAGTGTGACAACACCTGAAAGCGTTTCTTGGTTATGGAAATGTTATATTTTTGACTTTAGCCTCTGTTATGCTCTGTTGTCTTCATGTCGTAAACCTTATCTTCTCTCTGCTCTTCTTCTTCCACACAGACGAGCTTCAGATTTACAGAGGGACCACTCTGGGATGCTTTCATAGGGCGGAGTCCTTCCTTGGCGGGGGCACCTTTGGGTTTGTTACGAAATACCGCGGCATGCAGACCACCAAGGTGGAGGTGATCGATTAACAAGAAGAGTCCTGAAATTGTTTATCAGGCCAAACTAGAGATTTACATCTTAAAGTGGCTGCAGTGCAACTAGGCCGTTACCATGACAGGGCTGTGGCCAGTTATTAAACAACTGGCCACAGCCTTGTCCCACCTGAGGTCAATCGGCCTTGTGCATATGGACCTCAAACCCGATAATGTAACGATTGTTGACCACAATATATATTTTGTCATTATGATACGATTTTCCTATTAATGTTTGTTTTAACTATACATTCTGTGCTAACTGTACCATAGGTAACATATGAAGTGACACTTTCACTCAGATTTACTCAAAATCCCATAAGATTATATTAATTTAGCTTCTGTTACAGTAAAGCTAGAATTCGTAAAAACCAAAACAATGAGCTGAAAGATGCTAAAATGTCCCTAGAGCCATAATTGCTTGCGTGTTCATTAATTCAAGGTACCTCACATACAAAACAGCACCTTTCCTCAGGTGCATTGTGCACCTGGGTTTTACTGTTTTCCTCAGATACATAAAGACTTAAAGACACTTAAAATTCTATAGAGCGTTACATTTGCTATATTTCTGCCAAGATTTACAGTAGTAAATCATGACTTTGGATATAAAAGGTACTGGATGACTATATCAAGATCACTTTGAGGATTGACTGATGAGGGTCAATCAGCTGTAAAGCTATACATTTGAAATGAGTTGAAATATTTAACAGGGTGTGAGTAGATGGAGATTCATTTGTTGGAGATTCCCACTGCTGTTTCAACTTGTTGTGACTTTACCAGAGCTATTTCATCTGTTCGTTTCCTTTGATTTAAATCTTGACATTGAGCAATGCCTGCTCTCACTCTGGCAGGCAGCCCAGACAGAAAAGCTGCCAACTGAAAGACGTATTTCTTAAAGCAGGACAAATCAGAAGGTGAATGTTTGCTTCCACTTTTTGGGGGCTGTTCTATCAGGATAAGTCAATTATTCTTTTCTTGAAAAGACATGAATTAATCAAGTCTTTTACTGTGATTGTACTTACTGAATGCTTCAAGTGTTTCAAAGACATTTTGTGCAGATTGACTGTCGTAAGCCTCCAGTGTTCCTGTGCACAAACAATAGATGGCTCAAGGTGGTCAACAAAACTTTTTTTTTAAACCATTATATAACAACAAAGGCTTCATTTGATGATTTCAAAGTGAAATATTCTAATATCCATAAAACCTACAAGCATGAAAACTGTGTTTTTTCTGTTAATACAATCTTAAGGTGAGATGATGTGAATGAAACATAAATTCTCTGCTCCACCTGGTAACCACAGCTGAGCAGCAGAATTGAAAAGACCTAGAAAGGTGTCTGTTCTCACGAACATGACGATTTTGGCAGGAATTTAAGTTATGATAATGAAATCCCAGTCATCTTCTGCAAGACAATTATAAAACATCTGAATAACATCATTTAAATGTCACCATAACAAATCAAATTTCCATATTTTGCAGCAATGCAGGCCAACCGAGATATCCATGCTATCAGAGGCCCAACATAATGCAAATTAGAATCATGGAAAGTCTGTCAAATAAAAGCCAGATGAAATGACACATGCAAGTAAAAGCACCATTTGCGGATTAAACACAAGAATAACCTCCAAAAAACACCTGTGACACCGTACTGAACCCTGTGCATGTGGTGTCCCACTGAGCAGGAGGAATCTACAACCAGTTGCAGAGCAGCTGTGCAGGGCTACTGCACACTCACCGTGTCTAGAGCTTTTCAGGGGTCAACCCAGCTGGAGACCAATGGTGCACTGACCTTTACCCGCTGAGTGAATGAAACATTGTCACCCGAGTCTTGCAGCTAACTAGTTCATCTCTAGATGATAGAGGTCAAGCCCTGAAAACAGCCGCTGATAAATAAAACCACTGACACATCCTTAGACTCCTGAGCAGCAAGCATAATGAAGCTATCGATGTTACGGTCATGCCTGCCACTCGTTGCTTCAGAAAAAGGCAGGATAGATTTTAGAATACTGTAGGCAAAGCCTCCTGTAAGATATATATATACACTCTATATAGGCCACTTGGGGGCAGTGGGAATAAGTTGTGAACACAACTTAACATCCATCCATTTTCTGCAAACACTTATCCGTATCAGGGTCACAGGAGGCTGGAGCCGATCCCAGCTGACATTGTGTAAGAGGCAGGGTACACAGTTTGCCAGTTCATCATAGGTCTGACACATAGAGACAAACAACTATTCACACTTCATTCACACCCATGGGCAGTCCAGAGTTACCAATTAACCTGCATGTCTTTGGACTGTGGGAGGAACCTGGAGTGCCCAGGAGAGAGCCCACGCAGCATGGGGAGACAGAAAGCAACACCAGCATTCATTTCAAAGTGGTGTTTGTGTCCACCTGATAAATACTCACTCTGTAGCTCGGTTTTGGTCTCTACCAACTCCTCAGGAAAACATCTGTCTCTTTAGCTGCTAAATCCAACCCCATGTTCAACATGATTTTTCAAGCTTTGTGCTGCCTGCTGAAGCTGAAAATAACAGTAAAATTGGATCAGCTAAACAATGAAACTGAAACTCAGTATAAAGCTCTGTCCCAAAAGACGATGGAACTGCATGTTTGGGTTATACTGTTATTCACTGTAGTTTCATCAGCGAACCCTTCACATTGTTTTCACTTTGTCAAGTGATACATTTTGATTATGTAAATATTGATTATAGCCAATTTAAGTCCCTATACATCCTTACCATTCAATTTGATCTTTTTCTTCCTTATTTGTACACAATGGCATCAACCCAGAGAAACCCATGGGCACAAGGGTTTGCAATGTTATGTGAAAAACATCGGTTTAAGACAGCCACACTGCTCAAGAAAAAGATTATTCTGTACAGTATACACGGTTAATGTTATTCTGTCCTGATTTAGACTAGGACAAAATCCTGAGCTGTTAACCTACAAGTTAAAAACAATTTTCTTTTCTTTTCAGGGAACATTTTGCTCTTCTCAGAGCATGACACTCTTATTCCCACACTATGCAGAATTTAATTTCTGTGTTTGCGCCGCAGAGGGTCTTTCACAATGTACAGATTGCTTTAAGGTCGCTAGGTTGATGCTGACGGTGTTATTTTTAAAGTCATTGCTATTAGAAAAACTGCATGTTCCTTTC
The DNA here is from genome assembly GCF_000972845.2 of Larimichthys crocea. Lineage (NCBI taxonomy): Eukaryota > Metazoa > Chordata > Actinopteri > Sciaenidae > Larimichthys > Larimichthys crocea. Next base: position 2,523,807 of record NC_040032.1, read on the forward strand.
TTTAAGCTATTTTGAAATAAGACTGTCCAGAATGAAAGATAATGCTTATTCAAAAACATTAACCTTCTTTTTGTGATGGCCAAGAATTTATGTTTTTGGGACAATCAGTGTTTCCACATATTGCTCATTCTCTATCTGCCACTTTGTTTTTGTTTTGGTAAATTCTGAAAAGCCCAAAATGTGACAACCTGTCATTACCTGTCAGACCTCAGCACTGACAAATAATTGAACTCTGGAAATGTCTGTCAGAATGGCAACAGATGGTTTCTGTATGCATGTGTGTGTGTGTGTGTGTGTGTGTTTATTTTGCAACCTCCAATAGGTCTAGGATCTAAATGACACTTCCTTGTTTCTAGCTCTCCCACTAATTTGTCAAAGTTGTCCACTGTCTACAATTTTAACTGCTAAACGACTTCCAAAAACACACAGGAGGATAAGTAAGTAAGCATATGTAGAGAAAGTAGAAAAGTAGTTGTCTCCATGGAAAAAAAAAATAGACGTGTTAAGTGAACAGGGTACATACACAAGGATGGTTTTTATTTCTGGAAGCCTATATATGTCTTAGTGTGTGTTCATGTGTTAAGAGGATGCTGCCATGACAGCAGCCGGTGCTCCTCAGATGGTGTCACCGTCGTCGTGGTCGTCATCCTTCCTGTGTCCCCCATACAGTAACTTGCCTTTCAAACTCAGTTACATCACTCTTCCTGCCAATCATCCTGCTTTCCCCACTCTCCCACATTGCCGGGAGCATATGTGTGACCCAATGTGAGGAGAACATTATTAACTGAGAGCATGAAATGATGAGGAAATTATTAGATATCCAGTATAGCTTTCCATAACAGCGTTCGATGTGTCCTAAAATGAAGCAACTGACAAGAAGAATGTGACAGAAGAAGATGGTGTGAAATTTGGACTTTCTTTTTCAAACATAAGCAAAAGTGTACACAGTTTTTGTTTTCAGATTAGTTGATTCTCCAGCCTCAATATGTCACATATAACATTTGTTATTTGTTAAGTTAATATTTTGTAAAGCTTGAAAAAGGAATTTTAGGTAATCACATCTACATCAGCACCAGCTATGTGTAAGTTCTCTCTTAAGTTAGGGTGTAAAGTTGACACTAGAGGCTTACTCCCAAACGGGCCCATCTGCGGCACGTTGCGTGTGCGCTGCGTCATTGCGAGTAGTACGTGGCCATTCTAGTCAATGTATCAAACCCCACTGGCTCCACGTGGTCCGTTGGTTCCATCAGAAGCGGCTCTACGTTCGGCTACGCGTTGAATACGCATCTCTTCTATTTTTGACGCTTTGCACGAGCAGCACACGTCAATTTACACAGACCACCTCCAGTGGGCGGAAGCCAGGCACACAAAAAGCAAAGAGAATCCGGTGTATTTTTTAAATAAAATACACCGTGCAAACTGCAGGTTGTTGAAACAGATTAAAGCAGAACTAATTACCTACATAGCATATTTACACATGTAGAAGCATATTTAGAAGAACATACACTGGGAAAATGTCCAAATCTAAAGCAGTAAACAAAGTCTGGCGGGCTAAACGCTCGCTTCTGAAGCGCTCCCAGTGGGCCTCGAAGTCGTGTGCAGGGACGGACCAAAACCGTGGCACATACGCGACATGCCAGAGACGTGTGCGGTGGGGTTTCGGTGTTAGAAACTACTAGTTAGTGTGAAACTAAATCAGCTATTAAAACTGGCACAGCAACAGTTATTTGGGGTATACACAACTAGTTCGGATAGCAAATGTTGAAATTATTTAGGTCTAATTAGGTGTAGCAAAATAGTATTAGGCTATTATTAATATTTATTGAAAAAAATGATGCTCTGTGGCAGAAAAAACTGCTGTTTTAGCATTAGTACGTATAATTCTGTTACATTTTCACCTACCTTAGGCTATGTGTAACTGTTTAGTTTTTATTCACACCTAAATTCCTTCGAGCACATGTTGCTCTGTGATGTTGTGGTTGCAACATTTTAAAACACCATGAGGTGCATTTCAGGAGAAGACTTTGTCAACATGCACAGATTTGTTATTTTTTATTGGTTTATCTACTTTTACCACGAGTAAGGAGATGCTAGAACGGGAGCTCTGGCAGCTGGAATGCATCAGTGGAATTTATGTAACTTATCTTTGTAACACTAAAATGTTACGATTTCACTTCCTGGGGCCCATCAGTGATAAGCACTATTTTTAATGCAGTGTTTCAAACTGTTTTAGCAATCATGTTCAATTGTCTGTAGCACCTTGCTACAAGAGTGAAGAAGCTACTGGCTAATTAACTTTAAATCACCAAATGACAAAGAGTATGTAAACTAGGCCAAAAGCGTATATAGGGCAAGCATAATGATTAGGTCATAACTATAACCTACAACATAGAGTAATGTAATGGTACTGAATACACTTAAACCTATATACTTTCCTGCCAACACTGTAACCTTAGTGTCCAATGGCATGTTTAGTCCAGTTATCAGCTTTATATGACATACTTTAATGTTTACATTGCCTTCTCGACAAACATGAAGAAACATTGGAGTTAAAATGAATATGGCAAATATGGGATGTCACAGTCACAATCAATGCAAGAGCAGTGGAGAAGGTGAATGATATAAAAATGCAAGCAGATGAGGATAGGCGGTGGACCAAAGCCAGACAAGCTGAAGAACCTCTCCCCCCACCCGCAGAATCACATCTGCTTCAGAGAAGTTCAGAGGCTACCTTTACTGGACTGGATATAGGTGACAGCAGCCTACACAGCCCACACCTCAGGATGGGTCCCGCAGCCACCCACCACCACCCTCCAAATGTGCTAAAGGCAGCAGAGGAGAAGATGTGAACACACTAAGATGTCAACTCAAGCTGAAATTGGGAAGCTCGCACAGGAAACAGAAGATTTGAATAATATTTATTATTCCAATTAGATTTTTCGATTGATTTATTATTTATTTGTGCAGTTTCTTTTGTCAAACATTTCAGAGGATTATTACAGTGTTGTGTTGTGTAGACTAGTTCTACTTAATAAAAATGATTGCAGCAATTTTTGTTCATGTCTGTTCATGTTTGAGACTTTTGATCTGCAGCTTTATTTAAAGTAGGATGCAGAAGGTAGACCAGGACAGTACCTCAGTCGGTAGGTATAGAATATGAATGTCACCCTGATCATCTGAATTTTGTTCCTCCAACAGGGGTACTTTCTACATCATTGCTAGGGGTATCTTCTTTCATTAAAGTCTACACCTTCTAAGGGATGAATGTAAGATTTAAGTTGTAACGTATGCCTATGTTGGCGCAACCCTTCAAATTATATTTCTGTTACTTCAAGTTTAAGGCTTGTTTTTCATCTTATTCAGAATATGATGTTAACATGGACCATGAGTACCATGATTATTCATATGTATACTACATCTCAGTGACTGTGTTTTGTATAACAATGTTCAGGTTCTTACATGCCACAGTGTCTTGTTTTTTGTGGGTTTTCAGAGTATGCAGGTTTCTCAAAAACAAGATATGATACTCCAAGCAGGATACTCCAAAACCTGATCATAAGCAGGATAGCGTGCATGTAAATGCACTTTATCTGACCTAGATTCTTCACTGTTCTTCCACCAACAGTTAGTTTCAGTAGGTTGATCCATTTCAGCAACCATTACTGGCACAGGACAGTATAAGGGACAGTGTTACATCCACAGCTTTTGTCTGATCTGTGTCCAAGCAAATCCTGGCATCATTAATCGACTCCCCAAATGTTCCAGTTGAGGCATTCTTTTATTGCAGCTGGTTCTCTTGCTAATGCAAAATTATAATTGACTATGATGTTAGCATAGCTGTGTATTTTACTCTTACTTTCTACTCTTGAGCACTCTGCACTAAATTAATAATTCTATAGCTAATTTATTGTGATTCCAGTTTTTCTTCTCACTTGCCTCTTTTTTTTGTTTTCTTACTCCTGTTTCAATATGATTTAATTAGTTGTCCAATGCTGTAACAGTTTAACGGTTTCTTCTATCAAGAACTTCGGCAATCTGTCTTTAACTTTTGATGGAAGTCAATTTAGCACAGCTGCATGCATAGCTGTAGCTGAAGCTAATTTACATTCTGAGAAATGTAAGAACTGACATCGTCATATCTGCAGGTCTGATACACGCACCTTGGTCTTATATAAATAAACATACACACCAATAAGTAGATCTTCCCGATTTGGAAAAACAGTATTCAATAGTCCCTTTTAAAGAACTCAGCTATGACATTTCAAATGTCATTTCAATGAGTTATGTGTCTAAAAAATCAGTTATCTATAACAATCAGACATTTTATTCTACCTGCTCAAGTGGATGAAGAAAATTAGTGTAGAGGGAAAGAGACAAAGTTTGCCAGACGAGACATGTAGAGTCCTCCTTCATCTAGACAGACTTTGAGGTCAATACAGAGGGATATGAATGAGGCAAGGGACAAATGGTGGAGAGGACATATTATGGATGGCGAGCCAAGGCTTTTTTTTTTTTTTTTTTAAAGACAGTGGGCGGAAGATGAATGAACATAGAGAAATATCAGTGGTCAAGACTATGGAAGGAAAAGAGGCAGTCAGGTGGAAAGAGAAAGAAATGAATTATGGGGTTGGACTGAGTAGTATTATTTTATTTTTCACTTCTGCACACAGTGTGAGCCGACTGACAGATGGAGTGCTCTTTCAATTCACACATGAAAATGAAACTCTCCCCGATGAATCAAGTGAAAACAATGAGCAACTGCGCTGAGTCTGGGATGGCCCAAAACCAATTTACAGGAAAATATCAGATGCAAAATGCAAATATGATGGTGACAATCCAACTAAAGGCAGCTGTTCTGCTTAAACCATTGTCTGGTCAGGCTCCCGGCTAGAGGTGCTGCCAACTAACTTGCTACCCACCATGTAAACAAACAAACACACACCTATAGTTTGTTATTTTATGTGTGTGTGTGTGTTTGTGGATGTATATATAGTAAGATATATATTATATATATATATATATATATATATATATTATATATATATATATATATATATACCCTTCCCATAATAATACTCTCACTCTTAGACACTGTGTCCAACAATTGCTATTCTTTTTCTTTGAATTTCATGTTGGAATAGTGGTTGGGAATTGCTGAATATGTGCGACAGCTTCAATCAATTAAATTTTGGCTTTTGATCACCAACAACGGTGCTGAATGGAGCATTACGGGGCTTAATTTTATTATCAGACTTAAGACAAATTTATAACAAAAGTGCAAATTCATGGGAGAGTGTAGGAGAATGGCTGTAGCATCATTTAAAAATGAAAAAGGCAGGTCAGGGTTGGTGTTGCTTTGGAGTTTTCACCATCAGTTAACCAAACAAAGGTCCCTTTTCATCTCCAGATTTAAAAACAACTGTGCCAACAAATGAGGATGTGAAAAAATCCAGCAGATCACAGGCAACAGCTCATTAACACCCATGGCGTGAGCAAGAGCAATTATCTTTTGCGACGCGCTCACAGCATGAGTACATTTTCACCTAAAACGATGATATGATGAAATGTGTTTACCTCGATGACATGAGGGAGGCATGCTGGTTCTGACAGCCTGTAGTACTTTGTTGTGGGCTCTTGTTCAATTCTTCCTTGCAATAATTAAACTGATCCACTGAAGAAAGCACTCGTTGTGCGCACAGAGTTGAAACGGTAGCAGTAATTAACAGTGACAAACACAATGCTTTTCCTGTCGTTGCTTCACAACAAAAGATTTGCCTTGGCAAAGTTGTTAATGTGAATAATGTAATGTATTTATTGTGTAGTTGATTGACTCAATAACATGATTCTTTCTAAGCTGCACTGAAAATCTCATCTGAACATCTGACTTGGTCGCCAAACGTCACATGAAATGTCTATATCACTATATATTATTTTACTGAATTATTGATCTATGATGAAAGTAACTGGGAGGCACAGTGGTTAGCACCGTCACACTACATGTGTGTGGATTTTCTCCAGGTACTCTGGCTTCCACCCACGGTCCAAAGACATGCAGGTTGTCTCTGTGTTTAAGCTCTGTGATGAACTGGTAACCTGTCCAGGGTGTTACCACCTACCGCCCAATGACCATGATAAGGATAAGCAGTTATGGATGAATGGATGTATTTATTTCATATTATTATTGTAATATTTGACACGGAAATATTAATGTTTGTTGATAGTGCCATATACAGCACGGCTGCACACTGTCAGCTGCCTGGAGGCAATTGACTATGATATTGTGTGAATATTACAAATACAAAGAGAAGGATGCAAAAAAAAAAAAAAAAAAAAAACTGTAGCAGGGGGGATAGACAACCCGAGAGCTCTAGAGATAGGAAAAAGATATAAAAATAGACTCATACAGAGGGGGCAGACAGAAGTGGAGCAGAATATCGCACCGGCTCCCCAGATCAATTCCCCACCCACACCCCATCAGTCATAGCAATTATGCATGCCACTAGAAGAGATTGACTGTTAAGAAGAAAAAGAGGGATAGAAAAAAGAGTAACACCTCTGAATCCACTTAACTACAAACCTGCTCCCTTCATCTCCACAGGTATGCAGGTGTCCCACTGTTAAAATCTGTTTCTCCAAAATGAAGGGGGTGTGTTCTTTATCTCATGCTGGGAATGAAGTGTCTGGCTCAGTGAGGGGAGACGTGTGCTCAAAAGGGGAGAGTTGAAGAGAGGTTCTCCATATATTGTTGTGTCTCACCAAAATATACAGTCATTTGAGTGGAAGGGAAACTAATCCAGGTCAGCGAGGCCACAAAATATCTTCAGTCTCTTGCAGAAAAGGTGGTTCTTTCACATTAAGTGATGGCTTATTTACAGAACTTGTAATGGAGAAGGGATGAACTCCTTAACTTAACATCAGATAATTAAGGTGATGGGGTGCAGAGTGTTGCCAAAGAAAGTTTACAAGTTGCATGGGTCCATCTGTCAGCTTCTTTTGTTATTTTTTCTCCCCACTCGAGGCCAAAAATCAATTCAGCATAATTCATCCTGTATGCGCATACTGTTTTGTGCATCAGTCACCAATGATATCACTGATGGCATATTTAAAAAATAAGCACAGAGAGGTCATGATTTACAGTGATTTAATAACAGCAAGGGACATTATTAACTAAAACCCTATTAGCTGTTCTAAATCACTGTAAATCATGACCACACTAGAGGTATTGCTTTGTTACCCGGCAAAGGCTTTATAAAATAATTACACAGCATCTAAAAATACAATAATTTATTGATAACAAATAATCATTTGCCCACCAAGCAATGTGCAATTCATCAAAACGGTTGCCATGCAACATTCAGCAACACGCTGACACAGTGGAAAGCATGCATAAAGATCGGGGTAATTTTGAATGATCATGATTTCTCTTGCCTCGCCTGTGACATGTGTTTAACGGTCCCGCCATCGTTTGACTTTCCAATCTCTTCATTTTCTCTGTCATTAATTTCAGCATCTTTTCTTTCTTTTTTAATCTGTCCATCTGTTTCAACCACTCATCCATTCTCCCATGAGATCTAAAATTAACAACAAAATCTGACATCCTGTAACAATTTGTTTGGCGGTAATACTGACTTAATGTGGCCACAGGTGTTTTATTGTGTGAGTATTTTACAGTGACAACTAAGGCAGTCATAATCAAGGACAGAAACTGTCCATTTTATAAATCTTTTTTTAAATATATAATTCAGCTTAAAAATGCAGCTGCATAACTAAAAGCCAAATTCACAGAATTTTGCAGCTTTAGCATTTTTTAATCATAACGTAAGACGGTTCTTTTACATTTTGTAAGTATCCAGTCATACATACAGTAGTGCATTTGCTCTCTATACACTATGACCTGTTCTGCATAATAAAAGCATGCATAAAAAGTGTCTGCTTTACAATTTTTAATCTGGCTGAATATTTTAGGCATTTAGATGTGAGGATTTTTTTTCTGAAAAGATGAATGTAACTTTAAATCAAACCTGCTAATCTGCATTTTAATCTCATTGTCCCAGTTTCCATTTACAGTACATTTTCAGACAAATGTGTAAAAAGCCCTGTAGAAGTATTTATAAGGCTCCATTAATAGTACAGACATGTACTTAGAAGCAATTTATGATCAAATTGCACTTTCACTTACTACAGTGAAAGGGAATATCTTGTTAATGTATTATCACTAAAAGAATTATTTTGTTGGAGCAAACACGCTACTTAACTTTTAATTTATACATATATGTTATACTTTTAATTGCCCCAGTTTTTACGCATTTTCGGTGCTATCTCTTCTTTCCTTCGCTCTCACTACTGTTCAGTAGAGTGGCAAACATTCTGGCTGCAGTGTTGTCTCATTTAAGAAGGACACGATTTGGTATTCTGTTAAACGGCTCGGTACAACAAGTCCTTCCTGTCACATAAACTGATAACTGATTGGCCAAGACGGCAAACACCCTGATCAAGCTGAGGAAGAAGAGGAGGAGTGGGAGAGACAAAGTGAGATTTGTCCCTTTCAGACGAAAAGACTGGCAAGGTGCAGAGCAATAACATTGCGAGTGAAGGTGAGCGGGATATTAGGAGGAGAATTAATGAGGTGTCCTGCGGAAAGCTAATGTCTTGCTTAAAGCTACCGTGAGCAATTTTACACACTACCAGCTCTAACTGGCAGCGTGAGGTGACTTACAGTTAATGCCAGTAAAGTGAACACAAATATTCATGTTCACTAAATCAGTCTCTTTTTTTTCCAAAGAAAGCCAACGGGGGAGAGATTTAACCAAGTGCCAAAAGAAGGTTCATAATGTTGTAGGCGCCAAAGAAGAAATTCTGACATGCTATTAAGGTTTACTCTTTGTTACGGGGCCCCATAAGACTTATTGGGTCCAATTACAGAAGCCTGTTGTAGTCTAGTGAATATCAAAAGGGATGAGACATGAGGAAAAAAGAGAGAGAGACTGTAAGACACCTTTATCCTGTTGATTAATCAGGGTGTCCTAATCCTCTAAGTGGACACAGGCTCTAATGACCCACAGGCAGTTGTAGAGAGGTTATTGCTGTAGAGTGATTATTACTGCTCAAACACAGTCGGAGTCACCTCTGTGTAATGAGGAAACCCATTACAACGAGCCGCTTGGGTAGTGTTGCTGTACTTGGCTTAAAGTCCCAATTTATACATAAGAGAATTGTTTGTTAACTTAAGTTTAGAATTGCTGAGTCAACTGTTCTTTGTTTTGTTTTTTTCCTACGAGCCAGAGGCTGTATTTTGTGTGCTTATGTGTAATACACTGATTATGCAATGCATTAGCGCCATAGTTCCGCTTTCAATCTGCAAATGTGTTTAAAATCCATCTTCTTAATATTTAGGTGCTTATTTGAATGACTTGCAGTAATATTATTTTAAAATGACTGTGTGCTGCTCCCGCAACCCTGAACAGGATAGGCGAGGGAATGGATGATGGATGAATTGATGGAAGGAACACAGAATCTGCCAGTGTTTACAAAAAATAAATTAAAAAAATAAAAGATTGTGCTTTTCAGGTTCTCCACACTACAGCCTAAGAGGGGATTACTGTGTTTCTATTTCAGCTTGAGAGTGGGAGGCTGCAGTGAGCTGAAACCTTTATTTCCCCTGTGGTGTCGCTTTATTTACTTTCTGGGGGAGAAAAAAAGAATGTAGGGTAAAGATTTTAATTGAGTGCAGAATGTTGGTCACCAAATTTAACCAAATAATTCAATTCGCTGTTCAATGCAAAGAAATACTGCAGTGTCACAAAATTTGACATGGTCATTGCCAAGTGGCAACCTCAGCAATTCCTCAAACAGCCACTTGAGGCTGGTTACAAAACTAGTCATCTTCATAAGTCCCTGTATTAGAATCCTCAACTTCATCCAGCTCGTCTCAGCTTCACCAACGATCCACTCCTTTTCCCATTTTTAGATTGACCTGGAGGCAGCAGAGGCAGGGCTGCCAAGATGACATCGACCAGAGCCACCACACCCAGAGCTGCACAACGGCTGGGTGACGTCATGGATACAACATCCATATTTTGTACTGTCTATGATTATTACTTCATCTGATAACACTGTGTATGTTTTGCATTACAGCACACCTCCAGCAGTATATTATGTGACTCCATCTTATCTGAACGTTATTTTTTTTGTTTTTGTTTTTACTTTAAGTGTTTCTTTTTTTTAACCTTAGCAGTTGTGTTGTGGCATTGATCACTGTCTTCAATAATAAAGATAAGGTGAGGAAGGAAGTTACATTTTTGGGCTATGCATGTTGAATATCTTTGGTCTTTGATATATGGCTGCAGTCTGTGCAACATCATGAGATTTGTATGGTGATGGGGAGCAGGCTGCACATACTGAATTTTAGTGAGGGTACACATAGCTACCCTTTTATCTGTTTGATATATCGACTTTAGCTTCAGTTAAACATTCAGTATCCAGAATGTTCACCTTTTCAGTTATGCTCCTTCAGGCCCAAAGATCACAACCGAATTTCATACATCTTTCTGAGGAATTGTGGATAGAGAATATGGGGGTTTCAGATTCTGCTTTCATTTAATAATTTCATAGTGTTTCCCGCCAAGATCTATTTTCTTCAGTCAGATTCAACTACAGTAGACATCACAGGGGACAGAGTGGAAAGAGTGGAGTGGAGAGGGGTAGAAAAAGTTCATACAAAATGCACATCACATATGTTGAGCTCCCTCAGATCCTGACACTTTAAATGTGACGATAATCATAGTTTTCCACAATTTGCCCACATAAACTTACATGGTATCCAACGGGGAGCTTTATGCGACTTACAAATGTTTGGTGTCATAAAAAGAAGAAACTTCTGCTCTGCTGCACTTCCAAAGACATTTAATGGGTGAATAATCTCCATGAATTTTAAGTACTAGAGCTATTAAAATTTACTGTACCTACAGTGCCAGTGAAATGTCCTTTTGACTTTAAGGTCATCATTAACATGACAGTAAATCTATACAAGGTAGTATAGCAGGTTGCAAGTTTTGATAATGGTTTAGGTATGTAATATTGGGATTAGTTGTGGGTAGAGCATTGAAAATCTATATCTAAGTTAAAGTACAGTTACTCTTATAACGAGTGACTCAAACCACAAATAATTTTTTGGTTCAGTCCAAAATAATGATAAAACTTTAAGCATTCAACATAAACAGTAACAATATTAACGTTCCCATCTGGTCCATCTTTTAATTTTGCCAAAATGTAATACTGTACATTATGTATGTATTAAACTGTAATAGCAAAACAGGCTAAATTATAAATAATAACTATTTTACACACCAACTTGAAGAGCATGAATGTGTCCTTCTTGCTTTTCTTTTCTTTTCGAGTTAGAGCACCAACACAGCCAATGTGAGCAGCATTTAACCCTCTGTGAGACCATAGCATGTACATTTGAAACTCACTGTTAAAAATGGATTTTATTATTTAATACTTTCAGACCGGCTGGCAGTAGCTGTGCTATTGTGTCCGGGATAGCAGTAGTAGTTAAATATAGCAAGTATGGCAAATGTAGCAAATTAAAAAGTAGATTACTCGCTCAAAAATATACTCATGTAGCAAGGTTGAGTGGGCAAGGACACTTAAAGACGTGCACAGGCAGGTATTGAATCACCACCCTTACGTTTAGGTGACAACCCACTTTAATTGCTCAGCAACAGATGCTCAGCATCTGTTATATTAGCTTGTGTGAGACCTATTATATTATCACACATAAATAGTCCATAAAAATTTCACCACACTATTTTTTTCCACAATGGAAACGCAGCCAAAATTACAAATATGACAGCAGGTGTTGGTGTTGGAGCTCGACAGCAAAATCAATAAATGAATTCTAAACATTTGAATTAACTTAACTAACTTGTTTGTTGTGCTGCAAAATGTCAGTTCCTCCGAAGAAACGTCAAACAACCCCCATCGAATTTTTCCTCAATGGAGGTTGAAGTTACATAATTGTCTCTGTTTTCGCCCGGCAAGGATGCACAGTATAACGTTTAAAGGTACAAAGTCTTGAGAGGATTACAGCTAATGCATGCTTTGTTAGCATGAAAGATCAATGATTACAGTGAGGCAGTCTGTTAGTCTGGCATTGTTTTTGTGATGTGAGTTAACAAGAAGGAGCTGTTAGTGGCTTGGGACAAATTCATAATAGACTTGACATATTTAAAAAGCACCAAGGGAGCTAACAAAGCTGAATTCAGCATTGCTCCATGGAGGCGGTGCAGCCTGCCAGTCGGGTAGCGTTATGCTGTGAAATATTATGCTAAAGTCAGCAGCGCATGCTTACACGCACATCAGCACTGGGCTGATGTGGCCAGCTGTTGAAATTTGATAGTCAGACAAACACATCATGTTGCACTTGGAGCCTTATTTGTGCTAACACGAGGACAATGATTTAGTTATGCACCCCATGTGCATTACATGTAAGCATGCATAGTGTATGTAACATGTTATGACACATGCTGTACAGTAACGTGGTTATGACCCATTTAGGCTAAAAGCTGCATGTTTGAATGCTGCCATTCCCACATGACTGACAGAGTACACATGTGGACTGTCATGTATTTATGTCAAATGATTCTGTTTCAGCACTTTGGTTCACTAGTCAAGTTACTGCAGGCAACAGCCCACAAGCCTGCTGCAGGCATCAAACCTCAGTTTGCATTCAGCACCACTGAATCACATTTGGGAAATGTGCAGCTGTAATGAAATGCTGTAGTGTGTGTGTGTGTTTGGGTTAGTAGGAGGACTGTGGCTGTGATATAGATTTTGTGCCATGCCCAAACATTGTCAGGAACACTGGCAATGATGTGGGCTAATTAAACTAGACCATTAAGAGATGAAGATAATGAGAAAAGACAATAGAACAGATGACTAAGGCCATAAAAGGTATCCCCTGTTAAACGTCAAAGTCATTTACAGTTTTCAAGACAGATTTTTAGAAATATAAATGAAAGGGAAAAAAAAGTAATTACAGTGTATCCACTGGAGAGCGTATTTGTGGACAACTTGACATTTAGTTGACTAATGCCTAACATACACTAGAAAACTTATTTAAAGACTAAAGTCTGACACCCCGTCACATTTAAAAACATTGTGTCAAAAGTCACAGAGATTTGTTATGAATTTGCAGAGACTAGGAATCGTGCAGGGTCACTATTCATATGAAATAACTAGATACATTTTTAGATTTTTTTTCTTGTACATCTGGGAGAGAGCGCACCTATTGGTTGATGACGCTGTTCATCTTACTGAGCCAAAACTAAAAAGGACGAAAATAACAGGACGAGAATAAGATAGCTTGGACTGAGTTTTTCTGACCACCTTACACCCAACAACCCACTCAAGCAAATGTTTCAGGATTTCATGCCATGAAATTTGTCTGCAACAGTGAAATAGTTTGGAAAGTCGTCTGTTGTAAGGACAGCATTAGTGTTGTGAAACACACCAACACAGAATGATGAGGGTTACCACATTAGATAAATAATGAGCCTGTGTTTGCTTGACCCAAAAGTAATCAAAGTTGGTTTATTTTACGGTTCATTTCCAATGGCAGTCTTTATTATATCTGCTATTTTGCTGTTGTTGTTGTTCTTATCGGTTCAATGGACTGCTCTTTCTGAACTATCTGTGAGACACCTAACTATCACTGTTGTTTTGATATAACAGGCTGCAGGACTGCAGTGACTGGTGATACTGGGTTATCTGGTGTCCAAGCACAAACTAGAGGAAATCAATGCCAACCACAGGAAAAAGAGGAAATTACACAAATCCACTACGTATATTGCTCTACAATACACAGAGAATTGTCCCATAAATATTACTCCATGTACATATAAAAGACTGAGCTAAAACATTATCTGACATTAACCAGTGAAAAAAACTAAATGCTTTGCAGCTCACTCATACAAGGGGCAGAACTCAAGGACTCAAGGACACTGTGACCTGCAGACTGGACGAGCCACCAAACCTAAACCAACTAGACTGAAACACTTTACACTAATTAGAGATCTCCCAAAGTCCTGCCTTTGGCTTATTTGTATTTGCAGATGATTCATTTGAATCACTCTACTTGATTCCAATCAATCAAAACTTAATCCAATATTTTCCAATAGTTTTCTTTACAGCATGTGCTCTTTAGATTTGTCCCTTTCCTCTAGCCTTTTTTACTACCTTAATATATACAACACAACACATCACATAGTCTTTCAGTCTGGCTTTAAACCATCACATAGCACTGAGACAGCACTGCTAAGAGTTTTTAATGATCTAAAGGAAACCCTGCTATGCTAGTGCTCCTTGATTTGACAGCCGCCTTTGACACTGGATCATAAGATTCTCTTAGCACGATTAGAGCAGTGGGTGGGCATTACAGGCTCTGCTCTCTCACGGTTCCAGTCTTACTTGACTGATCGGAGTTTTTCTGTGCAGCTAGGTGAACCTCATCCTTAGCCCCTCTTGCTTCCGGGATCCCCCAAGGCTCTATCCTCAAGCCGATTTTGTTATTGCTATATATGCTACCATTAGGGTCAATTTTCAAGAAGTATAATCTTTCTTTTAATTTTTATGCTGATGATGTTCAGATCTATTTTCCTTTGACATCCAAATCTAATGATTCTGTACAGACATTGATTGATTGTCTGAACGATGGTAAAGACTGGATGACCTCAAACTTTTTGAATCTAAATGAAAACAAGACTGAAACCATAATGTTTGGATGTGGTCCAGCAGACTTTCCTGCTGGCTTTCTGGTACAGAACGCTGCTGTCCGTCTTCTTACCGGTTAACACAAGCGTGACCACATATCCCCTGTCCTGGCATCGCTACACTGGCTCCTGGTTACTTTTAGAATAGATTTTAAAATGTTACTGTTTGTTTTTAAAGCTCGTAATGGCTTAGCTCCCCAGTATTTGACTGAGCTTCTCCATATCCACACCCCCGCCAGAACACTGAGATCCTCTAGTCAGCTGCTACTGGTCGCCCCTAAAATAAAACTAAAAACCAAAGGTGACCGAGCCTTTGTGGTGGTGGCCCCTAAGCTCTGGAATAACTTGCTCTAACACGCCCCATCTGCTGGATCATTTGAGGTCTTTAAATCCTCCCTAACCTTTTGTAATTATGGCATTATATGTATTATATGTATATTATACGTATTAACCTGTACAGCACTTTAGTTGTTTTTAAATGTGCTTTATAAATAAAGTTTGAGTTGAGTTGAGTAATAGCTAAGCTGCATAAGCTCCACGTGCTATGGAGTAGGTGATGGTAAGCCTCAGAAGGCCTCAGGGCATGTAAATCTGTCCTACTCTCTCAATGGTGAAAGGATGAACGTGTCAATAGAAATGCCCAGGGGCCTCATGTACAAAGCATGCGTACGCACAAAAAAGTGGCGTCGTCCTTTTCCATGCTCACGTTCAGATGTATCAAACGTGAAACAATCGTAGAAATGTGCGTGCCCCACGCCAATTTCATAGCTGTCGTACCCACGTTTCTACAGCTGTTGTTCCTTTGGCGACACTTAGAGGTGAAGCTGGGAAACAAGTAGTCATTAGAGTGATGTGCACATCAGAGACACACTTATAAACAATTAACACACCCACGTGTTTGCAATTATATGGGTGGATATAAAAGCATGCGTAATGTAGGGGTTGTACAGACTAGTCGACTAGTCGACTTCACTACGCCACAATGACGTTTAGAGCTTGACGTCGACTAGTCGCTAATCGAGAGATTAAATCGTGGCAGCGGCAGCTAGTAGTGGCATTTCCGGTGCCAGCTGCCAACGGAGCTGGTGGAACAGCTGATCCCGGTACTGCAGCCCTTAGGTAAACGTTACCTGGCTGTCCCAGCGACAAGCGAGAGGTTTTTACTTTATGCTTGCTCCTCTGCGCAAATTCTGGATGAAGGATTTACTTGCAAACCATGATAATTGGCTCATAAGCCGATTTCGGTTACCGACCCCTACATTACGCATGCTTTTATATCCACCCATATAATTGCAAACACATGGGTGTGTTAATTGTTCATAAGTGTGTCTCTGATGTGCACATCAATCTGATGATTACTTGTTTTCACATTATTAAAAGTTTCCCAGCGTCACCTCTAAGGAACAATAGCTGTAGAAACATGCGTACGGCAGCTATGAAGTTGGCGTGGGGCACGCACATTTCTATGATCATTTCACGTTTGATATATTTGAACGTGAGCGTGGAAAAGGACGTACGCCACTTTGTTGTGCGTATGTAAGCTTTGTACATGAGGCCCCTGGAGAATTCTGTCTGTCACAGGCATCCTTCTCTCAACCTGAAACATGACTCTGTATATGTGTGTCCTGCACTTTTCACTGTCACTTTTAAATTCCTGATGACATTGTGTTCTAGGAATTCAAGCTCATCCCATTGTATAATAATTGTACAATAATCTATTCTTCTTAGACCTTTCTTCTTATGAGAACGAGTGAAGATAGATTAGGTCTATCTGAGAAATATAGGGGATGCTCTCTATGTTTAAGTTTAGGTTATCAGTCAGAGAGTTCTTTATAAGTCTATTCTTGTGCGCATCATTTGGGGCCTTTCTAAGAACCATGAAATAAATAAATAAATAAATAAATAAATACATGACTGCTTTTCTCTGCCTCAGGGTGTTCACCTCTAAAACTCTGCCAGACACCACCAGAGGGTCCATCTTTACAAGTCATGTCGCTCAGCTAAATGTTCAAAGCTGCAGCAGACTGCTTAAAATTGTAGTCGAAAACACCAAATACGTCGGGGTAATTGGATTGCAATGAGCAGATTCAGAATATGATGACTGTTATAGTGTGTAAAACTAATTTGTTCTAAATTTAAATAAACTAAAGTCAGGAGACCAGCAAAAGAAGTTAAAAGGATTGTGATTGAAAATTTGCTGCTGAGTTTAAATTCAAAAGAAATTTAATAAACAATTCCTGGCCATCTGTTTGAGTTGCTGTAGAGCAGGATTCAAGTTTTATTGTCCAGAGTCAACAGCACTAACACAATGAATTAATTAAATACTCTGCTGGACGGCAAAAACAAACACAGCATGTCAGCCAGAACAGAAGTATCGCAGCTTAAAATATCTAATTCAAATTCAAAAATGGCAGCTCTCGCCTCAGTTGACAGAGGAAAGTAATGCACTTGGTAATGGGATGGAAAGGTACTCACTCGTGGACAAAGATGGTTATGATGATTTTAACTTAGAAAACCACTTGGACATGGATCCTCCTGCATCAAGTGAATTATCTGATAGCAGCAAGCAAATAGATCCGTCTGCAAATGAATGGCTGTGAAAAGGTGTGTAAGGTGACTCGAACATGCAGTGCTACAAATATTCTAACACTGAGGACACAGAGGTTTTCTGCTTTCGAGTTTAACCAATATGCTTAGGTTCTATTTATCCAAATGTTTACAGACCAAATACATGTAGCATTTCCTCTAAATGCCTCCAGGGATGGATCCTGCAATTCGTAGAATCATCATTTTCTGTGACAATAGAACCAGCGACCATTGTTAAAGGCATCACTTCTTCTTTCTGTTTGGTGGTTGATGCACACATTTACATTTTGCTGACATCAGCTAAATCACTGCATTTCGAGCTCTGTCCTGATCTTGAGCTTTTTCGACATGCAGTCCACAGCGACTGATCACTTATAATTGAAAAAGGAATGAGGCCAAACTGGACATTTTGCTAATTGCTTCTCCGTGAAATAATAATTTAAAAAAAAGATATGTCTAAAAAAATATTATACATGCTGTATAATTGTAACTGTGTGAGGTGCGATTTTCCAGTAAAGCCCCGAGACAGAAATGTGTCACAATGTCCTTGCTCAAGCTCTACATATTTGACATTTTCTTTCATGTCACATGTTGATGGCAGATGCGCACAGACAGCACACAGGGAGAGACGGCACTGCCACACATGCACTGTCAGTGAGCTCATGGCTTGTAGCCCCTGTGGACCGATGCCTGTGGAGCTCTTATCGCACACGACAGCCGGCAAACGTGACTGTGGAGGAAAGGTTTGCGAGCACACATTCAAAGCAGTGTTACCGCTCATACACATGCACAAACACCTGTTACGCACACGTTCATGCAGATGTCTTTTTTTGTTTGGTCATGGTCAGAAGATTACCTTATAATGTGTTTCAACACTTCATATGTTTGTCCAACCCGATCTACAAATGCGAGCGTGTTAAAGTTTGAATTCATTGCATGCAAAACTCATTCAGTTCTGCTTCATTCTCTTCTCAATGATATCAGCCTGTCTGACCTGCTGAGACTGATAACAGAGGAAAGTGGGCTGCCAGCCAAAAACTAAGTGAGAAAAGAGAGAAGCCAGAATGGGGAAAGACAAGTGTGGGGGTGTTATGAATCACACATATAATCCAACACACAGAGGCAGAGTATAATATACTATAGTATACAATAGTATAGCAAGTGCATCATTTCATTCTGTACAGGTCTTTGTTTTGGACCTTTAAATAATTATATATGCATATAATGCAAACTGGACCTATTATTTTAAGGATGTTTCATAGTATGTGAGCAGTGGGTGTCATGGACAAAATCTGATCTATGCCTAACCTTAAAACATTTATACTCACCTTAAATGAAGTCCTAAAAATACTTTAGATGACCTATCTATTACTAAAGAGCGAGCTAGAGCCAATAACAACATAAATGCAATTCAACCTTGAAAAGCTGGAAAAGGCAACATTAAAAATATCTCAGTATTACAGAAATCAAATCTGACAGAGTGCTGTCTGAACCTCATATCCTGTCATCAATGCTATAATGATTTATTGTCCATATCTACAGAAAATGAATGAATGTATTCTTCTTAAATGGTACAGTTTCTGAGAATCGTTTCTTTGTAACCTTTTGACATTTCTGCTACAGACAGGGCTGAAATTTGCTGCATACCCCTGGAACAGAACAGAATCCTCACAGGATAAATGATCAAAAGAAAACTGTTAAAAGATTTTGTAGGTTGGAGAGCCGGTCAGCGTTGTTAGAGGTATGAAGTAGAGCGTCCTGAAAAATGCTAAACAAAATTGAACTTGACTGTTGGTTTAAAATGATAAATGAACATGAGCAGAACGTGATTTGAACATTTAATCTATACAGTGTGATTGATTGCATAAAAGCACACTCTGACCTCTGGTGTTATGCTCAGCACAGTTCGGATGAGAAGAAGTAGATCTTCTGCTTTATTATTTATTGTGTTTTGCCTACTATTTAGTGTACAACTGAGACAGCGCCCACAAGCAGCGCTGTTATGCTTTAGTATCTACTTGCGGCATATTTAACCGTGTGGCTCATCCTCTGCCGCAAGATTGCTGGCATAATTCATTCATTTACGCTGCTTTATGCCTGCGCTGTCAAAGTGGAAAAGCACTGAGTCAATAACCTCTATGCATCAATATGTATATGAATAAAAGCACCGATAGTCAACTACTATTGAAGTCTGCGGTCTAACCTCATAATTTCCCTAAAAGCAAATGCCGAGCCATGCACAGCAGAGACTGGGAGGCAGAGCAGAGATTAAGATGTGATGTAACCCCCAAAAACCTGCAATAATACATCCGATCCTAGCAATCCAGCACACCAGGACACACCATTACATAATTATGACCTTACCTGTATTAAAATCACTATATTTTAGGATTAAGAGCAGACCAGCTCCTCTCATAATATCTCACATAGTGCTGATATGCAGCAGACAACCATCAAAACGTGGATTGAAACTGAAAGTTTGTCAGCAAGCGTAGATATAATTGCAAAATCGAAGAAAAGTAAAGTGACTGCACACGGCAAGCGATTTGCTTTGAGTGGAAAAGTTTCTCTGCTTGTGGAGAAAATGTGAAAATGTCAGCATGATTACCTCTTACATGTGTCTACCATGTTGTGTTTTCAGTGGGGGAAATATTGCAGGAAATAATTATTTATATTTAGTTCAATTTTCTTCTAATTCTTAGAAGGAAAAACAGAGAGTGGAGCAGCGTGTGGGCCTGACTGATTTCCTGCTGTCCCTCATGGTGGGAGAGTGGTTAAAACAGCCTAAAGATAAATAGTTTGGCAAAACATATTTCATGTAACAGCTTAACAACAAAACCAATTTGGGACTGAGTTTGAGCAAAACAACAGTCAATACAATGTTCTTCCTACTAATATGAAACAAACTAAAAATAATGCAACAACTTAGAAGGAAACGTGCAAAATCAGCACAGCCCATGATTTCCAGACATGAGCATTCATATTTTATCACAATGCAAATAAATATGGTCACGTGGTGATGTGGAGCAGTGATCTCTGGTGTCTCAGTGGAGAGTAATCCCTTTGGGAACAGTGACCCAGATGCCATAAACCGGACAGAGATAAAAAAGAATACCTCCTTGTCAGCTTGATGTGACGTTTGAGGCCAACAGGTTATATGTGAAAGGATCTTCCAAGCATTGTTTCCCTTGACAAACCTACAGGAACATGGTCAGATTATAGTCAGGCCAGCTTTTCTTGTGAAATGCTACAAACAGGGCCTTGTACTTTAAATGTGGCTTTACTAATTCAATCAAACATGCTGTTTTAAGGCCAAAATAATCCTGTTTGTTCTTATTAACTCACTAATTTGGTTCTCTGAGAGCATTTTGAAGACTGATTTGTTAATCCTGGATGAGGTTATAACATGAAGAATAATAGTGAGCTTTTATTTTGGAAAAAAAAATCAGTTCTTTTTCTTCTGTGGGCTTTTATGGCAGTTGGCATCCAAAAGTGTTGCATTACTGCCAACTACTGGATGATAACAGCTCCACAGTGCAATTTATTCTCAACCAAGGTGACTCCCATAGACATATATACATAGACGCCACTAATGTGTGTAACACTGTTACTGTGATGATAAATATTGAAATATTTATATTTAACATTTTATCAGTGTCTATAATAACCAGATCCTGAAATGTAGATGTGACATGAGGGTTTTCTGAATAAAGAGCACTAACGTGTATATTTAACTGATTTTGATTAATTGTTTTATTTCACATTGATGAACATATATACTGATGAACACACACACACACACACACACACACACACACACACACACACCCCCATACATTACACACACCACATATATTATTTACACACACATTATAATGTACACATTGTACACATACATACCATACATACATATTATATATATATATATATATATATATATATATATATTATATATCTATATATATATATATATTGTTATTGACAAACTGACAGATCAAGGCCACTTTGATAGCTTGCCCTGACATTGACTGGCGAATAAAACGCTCAGCTGACCTGACCACCTTTACAGTGCCCTCAGAAGGAATCATCAGCCCTCCTTTGTTTTTTAGTGTGAGCAAGCGGTAGCTCTGGTCAAATGATGCGGGTACAGCATCAGTCACCAAACTACCATGGCACACATCACATGACAGCTTTGTTAAAATTTGGCGAACAACAAACCCTGAGATGTACACCAGATCATTGTCCACAAGACCACCAAAGCGGCTTGGTTGGTCACACACTAAAGCAGGAACGTTGGCAAAAGGGGATGGAAGCTCTTCAGTTTCTTCTGCTGCTGGAGAAGAGGACATCTCAAAAGCAGACAGGGTCACGGTCTCATCCTGTGCTGCCACATTTCCTGATGTGCTTGGAGACACAACACACCGCACAATCAGATGTCGGAAGATGGCCTGGAACTGGCTGGCTGAGGGATTGTTGTTCCAGCCCCCTAAAACACATACAAACACTGTATTTACATTTACAGTTACCCAGATAATATGCATACATAGGAACAAACCACAAAGCAAAAAATGAAATCTGAAATCCCTACCTGATGCCCGGATTGAATTAAATAGGCGCTCCAAGTGATCCTGGCTAAAGCGGTAGGTGCAGACGTACCGCTGATGCTGAAGCTGTTCTGGAATCATCAACATCAGGGTGTCAATGTTGATGATGAATCCCATGACAGATAGGTACCTTCACAAGGAAATTTTTTGTCAGTATAATCATGGCAAACCAAAATACATCAAGATAGCACTACGTGATTTTGTTCATTTATAGATGTTAAAGCAACGAGAAACAATATTATAACAGAAATGGGAAAGCTTGAGAACATCAACACTGCCATACTTACCATTATAACACCTCTAAGGAATGAAAAACACTGAAGGTAGAAGCCCAACAGAAACAAAACAGGAGACTGCAAAAACATTGAAACCAGAGAACAAAGCATCATATGAACTTATGATGCAGCATATGGAACAAGAGAACAGAATAGGACTGGGCAATATATCCATAATATATCAATATCATGTAAGGCACCAATAGTCATCCCTTCAATATTCTCTCTATATCAATAGAGGTATTTGATCAAAATTACATTTAAATTTATTGTCCAGCCCAGAACAGAACATCATATGAACTTGATGTCATAAACTTATGAACTCTTCATGCAAACAAAAGCTTCAGTATTTCCTAAAACCTCTTTGATCGGTGGAGGGGTGTGCCATCTTTCATCACCAAACTCATCAAGTAGTCCCTGCCTCTCACCAAGAACTCTACACTCTCTGCCCAATTCAAAGAACCCAGGGGAGCTTTGAACCCTTTGGCATGGGGATTGCGGCTGTTCATTATATCAAAGAGCCTGTCAATTATCTAAAAGCAAATGTTGTGATACACATTTTAGCAACAATTTTGCAGTCCTGGTTTGTGTGTATGTTAGTATGTAGTATTATGTTAGT
This sequence comes from Larimichthys crocea, assembly GCF_000972845.2. Classification (NCBI taxonomy): domain Eukaryota; kingdom Metazoa; phylum Chordata; class Actinopteri; family Sciaenidae; genus Larimichthys; species Larimichthys crocea. The sequence goes on from NC_040032.1 coordinate 2,546,662, forward strand.
ATCACCTCAATGAATTCAGCTGTTGCTTCACAGTGTTGAAACTGTGAATAGCCAAGGTCCCTCAGTGCGCGCAGAGCCACTGTGACAGAGCGACTCAGTGTCTGTGCAGCCAGGGACACCTTCATCTTCTGTGAATCAAAATCCACATGCTTGTCCGTTACCCTGTTGGCAGCGTGCAATCTATCTTTTGTTTGGACATCATTCAGATGAATGATGTATCTCCAGTTGATCTGGCCACTGGTGCTGGTTAATGGACTGTATGCCTGCAGCATATTCCGTGCCAACTTCAACATGTGGCAAGCATCCATCATCACAAAAACCTTCTCACCAGTCACTGGATGTTGAAAGAATGTTTTTAAGGGCTCAACAGGGTTTCCCTTTAGCTGGCACCCAAGTAGGTTGCACATGCGGACATTGGAGGCATGCCCATCCATCGTGACACATACCACTCTCATGCCGCACTTATGTAGTTCCTCCAACGCATGAACAAGGAGAACCTCCTGAGTCTCTGGCTCCTGAGTCTCTTGGTCAGATAGTAGGCAATTGCGGCCTTCCAGTGGCCTTGAAGGCCTACCACCATAAAAACAAGAGCCTCAGTGGCAACATCTGTCTCATTCAAACCATCCCCCATATCCACAAATCCAGACATTTTCTGGGTATGGGGGTTGTACTGGACATGTTTTCTAATGGCCATGGCATCCAACATGAGACACACACAACCATATTTAGCTGGGTCTTCCTCTTGTCTTCCCTTCAACATGTCCAGCATCATCATGTTAAGGCCAGGTTTGGCATCCACAGAGCACATCCACCTTGGAAAAGCAGTCATTTAATATGGGTGCCCTGATCAGGAATTTTGTATTTCTTTTGGCTGATCAATAATCACTGGAAGCAGTATTGGCAGATGTTAATAATGCTATGTGTAGGTATGTCCGCCTTTCAATCTGTTCAGTCATCACAGGATGAATTAATGTGCACAGCTAACATGAAAAAAAAGGTTTCAAATAATATGAACAATACCTTTGCAATGTATGTGGATGTGGGAGGTTGATATTAAGAGTCTCCCTCAGATAGCTGTATGCCTTCAGGCCATGTAAGCTGAGAGTGATGGCAAACTCCCTCTGGTCTTTGGTGTATTCGTGGCTCTGTTTTGACAAGAGGTCTATTGGAAGATCTGAAATTCAATAGCACAGGCAAATTAGTAAGTACCATTGAAATCACTAGGAAGTCTTAACAAAGATCCTGATTATTATTATTATTAATTACCTGAGTATATATCGAGCTCTTTCAACTCTTCATTTATTAGGTTCTTCACCTGAGATCCTGCAGAAGACCCACTCACAGTGTTCTTTGCCTCCTCTCTCTTGTCCTGCGTGTTCCTCCTCTCTCTTTCCCGACTCTCACCCTAGCCAGGGCTTCCCTGAGTCTGGCCCTCAGATCATCATGCGATGAAGGCAGAGCATAGGTGGTCTAGTACAAGGATGAAAAATATTATAAAATATATATATTTAGTGCTGTCAAAATTAACGCGTTAATTTTGTCGATAATTTTAAAGAATTAACGCGTTTAAAAAAAAATCAACGCATTAACGCGGTTTTGTTACTTCTGGTGGCGGCCGCCATTTTGGATGTGGCAAAGTAGGCTTTGTTTCCCAGATATTAGTGTGTGTGTGAATGGTGTATAAGGGCATTAACTTAAGCCCTCACGGCGCTGCCGCCTGGGCGGTCGCCCACATTGCCCATAGCTAAAAACCGGCCCTGCTTGTTTTAGTTTACGGGCAGATCTGCCACATCCAATATGGCGGGACCGTTAACGTATCGCAGCAACGGACCAACCTGCTCAGTGAGGCGTCTGTGATATATGTCTATGATCTATCCTAACTAAAGGAGAGTCGTGGCATTATGTCTATGCATCTATCCTAAACACCTCAAAGCAAAACCACCCAGTCTACACAGGAGTGTGGCACCTCTCCGTATATTTCCTCATTCTGGCTTTTTTCTGTTTTGCACTGTGCATATGTGCACCTTAAGCCAATAACATGAATGAATTTCATATACTTTATCTGAGTTTATTCTACATTATTTTGATCATTTTACATAAAAAATATTCATTATAGCTTCAGTCTCAGAAAAATGCAATTAATTTATTGATACATTTATGATAGATTAATCGCGATTAATTACAAATTTTTTGCGATTAATTAGTAAAATTTTTTAATCGTTGACAGCCTAATATATATATATATATATATCTATATTATATATCTTATATATATATATTATATATATCTATCTATATATAATATATTATTGCTGTCAAAATAACGTGTTAATTTGTCGATTAATTTTACCAGCCCTATATAAATAATATAAAAATAATATAAATATAAAGTATATGAAATTCATTCATGTTATTGGCTTAAGGTGCACATATGCACAGTGCAAACAGAAAAAAGCCCAGAATGAGGAAATATACTGAGGAGTGCCACATCCTGTAGTGTAGACTGGGTTGTTTTGCTTTGAGGTGATATGCTAAAGTCGTGTTACTTCTGTGGAATTTAAATTCGGCTTTGCAAACTGTGCAAATTGCCTTGTTTTTGTCCAACGAGCCATCGGGCAACTTTTTTAAATGAATGTTTCCCCTTAAAAGTCCGTCCTTATCCTCTTTACACCACAGACTCTCCTTTAGTTAGGATAGATTAGACATATGAACATATACCAGACTCTCCTTTAGTTAGGATAGATCATAGACACTATATGCACAGACTCTCCTTTAGTTAGGATAGATCATAGACATATATACACAGACTCTCCTTTAGTTAGGATAGATCATGACATATATGCACAGACTCTCCTTTAGTTAGGATAGATCATAGACATATATGCAAGGACTCTCCTTTAGTTAGGATAGAATCATAGACATATACATTAGACTCTCTTTAGTTAGGATAGATCATAGACACTATATACACAGACTCTCCTTTAGTTAGGATAGATCATAGACATATATGCACAGACTCTCCTTTAGTTATGATAGACATAGACATATTACACAGACGCCTCACTGAGCAGGTTGGTCCGTTGCTGCGATACGTTAACGTGTCCGCCATATTGGATGTGGCAGATCTGCCCGTAAACTAAAACAAGCAGGGCCGGTTTTGCTATGGGCAATGTGGGCGACCGCCCAGGGCGCAGTCTCCGTGAGGGCTTTAAGTTAATGCCTCTTATACACCCATTCACACACACACTAATACAAAACAAAACAAAAACAAGCTCTACTTTGCCAACTCCAAATGGCGGCCGCCACCGGAAGTAAACAAAACCGCGTTAATTGCGTTAATTTTTTTACACGTTAATTCTTAAAATTAATCGACAATTAACGCGTTAATTTTGACAGCACTACTATATATATAATATATATATATTATATATATATATATATTATATATATATATATATATATATATATGCATGGGGTGGTGGGGGTTACAAGAGGTTTAAATATAACCAGGGTCATAATGCTCACAGCTGTTTAAGGCATAGCTAGCACTTATTACTCACATCATTGGGCAGGGGCTTGGCCTGTTGGACAAGCTCGGAACAGTCCAGTGACAGGGTCTCCTGTGCCTTCTTTGAGGTCTGAGACGTACTGGTAACCACAGGCTAAAGCGAAGGATAACATATAGAAATGATCTCACAGTGTAGTAAAAAAAACATCACTGATTCCTACACATCTTCTGCATAGTGTAGTATTGAATTATGGTATCCTTACAGCATAGTGATCACCTACCCTGTGGAGATGAGCTGGGAAACAGAAGACTGAAGGAACAGCTCCAGCTCTGATCCTGACTGTCTGACCTGTCCTGTCAAAATCCTCCGGTCTGAAATGCTCACTGCAGAGCATGGATGATGGACTAGCAGAAAAGCCTTCCCTTCTGACAGCTGTTTCCCATTTCTTTCTCAGCTCTTTATCTTTGGGAAACCTACATAGAATCAGATCAGTCAATCAGAGTAGTTACTTTGGGCCAATTTAGTTAAATAGGAAAGAGTTCTTGGTTGTTTGGTTTCAGCACGAGCATTCATAGTATTATGTACGGGACTTCATAGTATTAGCCACAAAGTCAGCAAATTCTGTTCGTAAAATGACGTTATAATGGCCAAATACAATCAAAAGTAATCTTTCATTCTTACCTGTGAAAGGTAATACCATGAGATCTGGTTTGTACTGTAAACAGCTTGGTACAATTCCACGCAGCACCTGAATTAGGCATCTTCTTTGTTCACTCCAATTCCCCGACCGCTTCACTTTGCCTTATCCAATATGGCGTCGACGTCGACATACGATTCAGCACTCAATGCGGCGTCTATGTATATATGTCTATGGGTAACTCCATTCATGACACAGTCTAAAATGGTGAAAAACCTGATCATCATTTATGAATGGCTGAGTACTGATCATGTGATTGTAGTCACATGGTGGCAGGTTTTTTAAGCTGTTAACTAAATCATATGACTGTAAACAACGATGGGGTTAATATTGACATTCATATTACATTTTTAAAGATTTCATGCATTGCCTGTTTTAAACCAGTCTGAACATTGCAAGACCAATGCTGACACAGAGTCAACCAATTGGGACAAATTTACATCCTGCCATTTATATCAAAAACTGACACCCTCTTAATAAATGCTTCTGTTTTAAAATGTACGCTGTACAGGTTTTACTTTTTGATAATCCTTTATTTACTTAGTATTTCGGTTGGTGGTTCAGACTTTTAATGGCCCTAAAAGCACAAATGTACCACGACCTTTACCTTGATGATTGTTCCACCCACTGACACTCCCTCCGTAGATCTCGCTTTAACCTCTATGACCGGTTAGTGTAGCTAAAACACAGTTTCTAGCTTAGCAACAACTCAGGTAACACAAAGAAACATTTACAAATGGCTGGGGATGTGCTTCTGGTAACTGTCTTTGTTTCCAGTGTGGACATGGAGAGTCTGACAGCAGCTGCTCATGGCTTGTTAGTGCTACGGTTAGCTCCACTGGCTCTGACTACCAGCTCGCTGTTCCTGCTACTCTGTCTGTCAGTTTGTCACTCACTGGTCAGTGTTAAGGCCACGACCCCTACAGTGTTTGTCCTGTGCAGGTCTCTGCCGCATTGTTTAAACTTAAGCATAAGATCGTTTCTAAGAAGTGTAATTAGAGAAATTTGGACTGGATTTCGGGATTATCTTCTTAAAATATGGATAGTGAAGTATGATTCATCAGTCAATTTCTTATCTAAGTGGCATAATATGTTTATTTAAACAGATAGATTTAAAAAACAACCATACAAAAAATAAAATCCAAAAAATAATAAAATAAAAGAAAGGGGGCTAAATAGTAATATTCTTACATTTTTCTAAGATGTTTCATGGCAATTTTGACATTTAAACAATTGGGTGACACTGTTTAGTGTGTTAGTAAGTCACCAGTATAGTCCCACAGGAGTGCCCATAATTTGTGGGGTTGCCTCCGGCAATTTTTGTACATTTCTGCCAGTTGTCACATCTATTTTTGTCATTTTCTAGTGTGTGCAAATGAGTGCAACAATATGAGGGCCTTCTAGGAGAGACTGAAAGTGTATGCCACTATCCTGATATTTAAACCTTTATCTCACCTCGTCGCTCTCTACTGTATGCCTTCAAGTGTGGCCGTTCAGCCTTCTGACATGGTTGGATGACACATCACAGGAAATAGTTCTTTTCAAACATGGCCTTGCCTTTTTAAAACCATTTCACTTTGGAGAAGTGTTTCGTCTCCATTTGTCTGGACGTATGATAGCAGATTAATATCGATACAATCTTGAGAGTGAGACCCACATTTCATGCCTGCATTCTGTGTGCTCCTTTAAATGTAAACTCACTTCATTGATGATGATATCTGTGGCAACAAATAGCACTTTAGAGTTATGGGGATTATGGAGTCATGGTGACATGGACTCATCTGACATTCATAGATCAACAGGATATCTAAACAATGTTTGAGACAGATATTTTTAAAAAGGGCAGATTAACCTTTTTGGTTGTTTATCTTCAGATCTCTTATTCACAGTGTGTTTATCTTATTTTAGCTTCATACATTTTTAATCACAAAGTGAACCATTGGCAAACTGATCATAGCCTTCTTAACTATGGCTGTTGACCAAAATTTTTATATTTAGCTGTTTACAGGGTCAAAAGTTTGGTTTGCTTGATTCACTAATCATGGGATGACGTTACCAAAACTGCAGCCAAGGGTGATGCACTTTTTCTCTTTCATTGATCATAATGTTTCAATGTCAATATAAATATGCTGAAATTTGGCATACTGACCTTGAGTTTCCGGAGTTATGTAAATATATAACAACAGACTAAAACAGTCTGAGCAAAAATGGCCTGGAGGGTTGATCACTGTAATGTCACAAAGCCTCAGCGTGCATGACAGCATTATGACATCACCTGTCAGATATGAGGACGTCCATGACTATCTATGTCTGTCTATCATCCTGGTCTCTCCTCTTGATTAATGTTTAATATCAAAAGGACAGCGGCATGCAAAATCCCATTCATTTGTATTACATTTGCACTAACTTGTATTTGTATTCCTCCCCTCTGTATTTGTAATAATACATACAATATATTCCACAAGGGTGTATTGGCTTGTTGCTCTGTGCTGTATGCCAGATTCTATTATGTTTGCATCAGATGTGTCATTCAAAGCTGTGAAATATTGTTATTTCAGTATATTGGAAAACCCCAGATGATGAGATGGTGCACGATGAACTGCACCATCACCTGAGTCTAGGCTTCTATTTAAAGCCACCACTAAGTGACACTTTCACTGGAATGCAGGAAATGTTACCAATATGGTAGTATGTGGCAAGTATAGTGTGTTGACATTATGACTGTAATATATACGGGAGAAGTAACATAGCTCAATGAAAGCATAATGGAATATCTATTGGAATATGGTTCATCTTAATTAGTATGAATTTGCAGATGAGATTTAAAGGCAGTATCTCAATATTAAAATGTTCATATTTTTATTTAATGGATGGCAATGTTGGTCCAGACCACTTTGCACAAGCCTGAAATATCTAACTATAACTACTAGATGGATTACCTTTAAATTTGGTACAAACATTGCGTCACATCCTCATTGGTAATCCCCTGATTGTTATCCTCTGTTGCTTCCAGTAGGTCAAGAATTATCTAAACTACTACTCAATGGATAGCAAGTCTTGACCTTCAGTTCCACAATCGGGTTGACATTTGGTTTAAAGTGAAATGTCCGGTTGGATGGATTGTCATTTAGTTCAGTACAGATCAATACTTTGGTTTATGAAAACATACATAAAAAACAAATTACATCATCCCCAGTTGTACTTCATGGTTACTGCTACAGAACATGTTTACAAAATCAGTGTATCTAAGAATCATGAGAGTGAATGATTTTCTTCATTTAAGACAACAAATTGTGATTCTCACGCCAAAATTTCTAAAAAGATTTATCAAAACTGTAAAACCAGAAATGACCTTCAAATCGGATTTCAATTGTATTTTCCTTAACGGTCATGTGAGACACTTTTGACAGAAAAGCGGTAATATTTCATCATCAAAAACACTTTGTACATGTCTCATTTATCATTTCACTAAAAAAATAAATAATTTACACTAACACGATCCTCCCAAGATCCAACACAACTAGAAAGCTATGGCACATTGTTCTCAGATCAGAACAGTTACATGACAACAATTCAGCCAATTAGTCTATAGACTAATTAGACTATATATATATATAGTCTAATTAGTCTAATTAGTCTCTCTCTCTCTCTCGGGGAGGGAGGGGGGGGGGGTCTCTCTCTCTCTTAAATATATTATATAATATATAGTGGAGGATATATATATATATATATATATATATATATATATGTATGCCCAGAAACTGCTTCAGGTCAAGACTAAGGATGCAGAAGCTGGTGTATAAAGGTTGGTCTTGCTGCAAAAACTTTCAATGGGATTCACAGGGGAACTGTTATCAGAACCAAACAGTGATACAGCACAATGAAACAGAACAGTTTGACTGGGAGATAATGTTAATAATGTGCACTCACACAACCCTGTCTCCTACAATCCACATTTACATTGTACTACTCATTTGTAAACATTTCGCAACTTGGTTGTGTGTTGTTTTTCCTCATTATGTTTATAACACAGTGAAATGTCATACAGTTGACATTATGTTTCTCTCTAAATGAATGTCCTGTTGCAAATGAGCCACATGTATAAATATCTTTGGGGTGACACGGTTGACGATTGACATCAATGAGACATATCATTTCATTATGTTGTGTTGTGTAATATATTCATATTTGTCTTGTGGAATAATGTTTGTGTAGGTGAAGGGACCCCAAACAAGCTGTCTCTTTCAGTCAACTAATGAGGATCCAAACAGTCCCAGTAAGGTTGATATCCAACTTGTTTTTGACCTCTTCCATACGTATCGAGCTTTATTTTGCAGCGTTAACGTACTTCTTTAAACCTTTAGGAAAATATTCCTCCATAAAAATAAAAATAAATAATCTTTTCTAAATATGTCATGTATAAAAAGCAAGATAGGAAAAACCTACAACGGTCAAACTTGCTCTAGCCGGGTAACCACGAACATGAGGTAGAAGACCTACATGCAGACAATGGAGTCAGAACTGGCAAAGACCAGTAATTTAATTGCAAAAGTCAATGAGCAAAAGGCTTACGGGGAGTATGAGGTCAGAAAAGGTCAATTCCTGAAGAGCAGTCAAAAGAAGGCAAACAAATTCAACAGGGAGGTAAAATTTAAAGTCCATAAAACAGGCAAAGTTCAAGAAGTCCAACATCACTGGGAACACACTGGAGAAATGTCTAGGCTGCTTGATGCAGGGACAAAGATGAACTTAATCAGGACAAAAATGGATGTATAAAGACAACTGAATACATCGCAGGAGACGGGGCTCTGTTCATTCAGAAGCTGCTCAGTTAAAAAAAAAAAGATTCTATATTCCAAATGTTCAAAAGGTGTTTGAGGCACAATAGCTTATAGGAGAAAGTCCTCTTTGGTCAGTGTACATCACATGACAGAAAGCACTGCAGTCATTACAAAGTTGTGTGTCAAATTGGCTTCAAAATCACAGGGGGTGCAGTCAAATAGTCAAGTTTGCTTAGGAAGGTTTCTAACTGAGTGAAATGACCCAGAAGTATTAACATAGCCGCCATGATAAGAGCTGTTTGAATTCTCTAACTGCTTCAGTGCTTCCTTTACTATCTCCTAATGCAGTCCCACAATTCCTTGCGGCAGCAACAAAAAATCGTCGCACTGTTTGGTCATTCACAACCAGACATAAAAAACCCTATACATTTATTTAAACAGTGTGGTGTAGACTGCAGCAGAGACAGAGCATGTGTGAATATGGACAGATGTGTTGACGTGATATAAAAACTTAGATCATGAAACCTGTGTTGTTGACTGTGGAGCTGCGTTCACAGACAGAGTAAAAACCTTTTCTAACAGTGACATTCAGCGTCCTGCAGATTATCATGGAAGTTACTATTGTTTATTAAGCATATATCTTTGCCATAACCTGCTAATATGATTATATATGAGTGGACAGGAGTGTGAGCGACCATACCAGCGTCATTTTACTTCTGTGACATTGTGGACGTTGATAATGAAGTCATATTTTTCACCGGGTTGTCTATGTTTATATTTGTAGTGCGTAGTGTAGTGTGTAATGAAGTGTCTTTGTTTATCAAATTACAGTTTAGAGGTAATTCCTTTTTAACAATTCATTTGAATGTTACTACTTGTAACACAGCATCTACCAAATCCTGCTGACAGGAAACACTCCAGAGAACAGAATGTTTCTCGGTACTGTCTGTGTCAGCTTAAAGCTGACTGACTAAAAAGATTCAGCAAAAGAAATGCTAATCAAGACTGCATTCTGGCTCGAGATACTTAGATAAAGCTCAAATATTCTTGATTGGTCAGCAATTTTTTAAAGAGTCTGAAAAGTCTGTTTTTACAGATATCCCTTTTTAATAGTTTCTGACTGTCCGCTCTTGTTTTTATTGATTTATGAAGCATTTTATGGCACTTGAATATAAATTCAGTTGCTCAGTTATTCAACGTTTAACCATATGTGTCCAATGTGACAAACACCAACCATCTGGTGTCTCTAAGTGGAGTTAAAAAAGATATTTTCAAATACTCTTTGCTCCAGGCCTGATCTTAAATGTGTATGAGTGTGTGCTTGACCTTCAGCTTAAAATACAAGTGTGTTATTTACTCCTGATTCTCCTGACAGATCACTCTCTAACCACCCAGTTCTTGAGCCACCTGGTGTCCTGTGTAAACTATTCTAGTTAGAGGGGCACCAGATGTCCTGGATGACATGTTAAAATAACACAATAATGGACACTGTTTACTGTAACGAACATTTATACACAGAGGCTATGTTTGTTTTTAGCCTATTGTAAGAAAATAGGATAACACCTGAACAGTGCGAGAAAAACAACATACTGGTAGGACGGCAAAATTAAATGATGATATGTTGCTACCGGGATGTTATTGTTTACAAAAGGATGGAATAATTGTGTGTCTATTATTTAATGTAATTAATGTATTAATTAATTTGCTTCTTGTTGTTCCCCCCATGTTTTATTCTAATGGAGTTTGACAAAACAAAACAAAAAAAAAATTCTACCAGAATTTTTCTCTGCAGACACTATCAGGGCCAGATGCGCTCGTAAAATTAAATTAATATTGTATCCTAAGTAATATAATATTATTTCATATATCAATTTGCCTTTGTTGTTGTTATTATTTAGCCTTTGTCAGACTCATATTACCTGTATGGTAGCAAGCCACTAGGGGGCAAAAACAATATTTTAGGCCTCATAATTATGAGGCTGTCAAATGCTAACGTGGGGAGGGTGATGCGGCCTGATGAAGCCTGCTCTCCGTGGTGCTGAACACTTGAGCGCCTTTTGGGTGGCTTGTCGCCAGAAGTATGACACACTGAAGACATTGGCCATGTATGTGCTCACGATGTTCGGATCAACACACACCTGTGAAGTTGTGAAAAATGAACTAGGACTGCAGGCGCATAAGGCAGCCATAACAGCTGTCAAGCCTGATGTTAAAAAGATAAGTGTCGGAGGTGAGTATTTCAGTCTTGTGATTTTCTTGGCTTTACGCCCTTTTTTTTTGTTGGATTACAGGCTACTTTAATTTGATGTAAAGAGTAACATTTCTCATAACTGATGGCCTGACGCTTTTATTTGTCGTTTGTATCTATTTGCTGATGTGCAAAGCCTGCACTTACCATGCTCTTCTCTGTTACATTGACGGTTGTTATTAAGACGCTGCAATACAATTTTGACAGACGTGAAACAGTAAAAAACGCATTCATCATCTTTTTTAAAAAATTTTTTATTGGAGGTGGGCTACGGCACAAGCTACTTTTTTGAGGGTGTTTGTTTCATTTCACTTGAAGAACAATGTAGAAACATACTTTGTCCTCTTCACCAGGCTATTCCTGAATCCACTAATATTCTGGGGGCCAGATGGAAAGCTCTGGTGGGCCGCAGTGGCACACGGGATGCCAGTTGACATTCACTGGTTTATGGTATAATCTGCCACTCTAACCTAATTTAACCATCCTGCTCTCGTCCACTAAAATGACATTTGTTTTTTCCATCTACTACTTGCCCGAATCCATGTGAAACCAGCAACTATGTTCGGCTGCGTCAATCGTTTTTCCAAGATGCCGGACTGCAGGATGAGCAGCCTGGTGACAGCCTGTCTTGCAGTCACCCATTCTGCCTACCCCAGAAACACTCCAGTAATATAGAATAGTTGTGTGAAGAGTGTTTACCTGCAGCTCACAATCTGCTCTATCAGCACTACTGTTGGCTGTTAATTGTATAAACTAACTGCAACAACCAGAGCTACACTCTCACAGCTCACACGTTTCATTCATTCAATCTATTAACATTTCATTATCATTATTTTTACATTGCTGCTATCGTTTATTCAAGTAAACATTATTTTTACATTGCTGCTATCGTTTATTCAAGTAAAACATCTGAATATTTCCTATACTACTTATACTAGAGCCTGAATTAACGTCTCGAAGACTAGGTCCATGTTTTGTAGTTGTTCCACCAAAAAATCTTACAACTGAGCTAATTTTCCAACACCAATGGTGAATGGCTGGTTCAGCTGGGGTAGGCTCCAGCTCCACCGTGACCCTGACAAGGATAAACAGTTACAGATGATAAATGGATGGATGAAGCTAAATGTATTCATCTGCATACATTTTTGTGGACAAAAGTTTTGGACAAAATCTATAAATAGAAGAAGAACAAATGAACTACTTAAATATTAAAGAGTTCAAGAGAAGCATCGCTGATTAAACCTGCCTGCCCCACACACCACATCTACTGCCTCCTGTGAGCACAACACAAGAAGGGAGGTAGAGACCCCAGTGTTGTTTGAAGAGCGTGAATGAATCACTATATAACACTGAATATATTTCTCACATCGCTTGCTAGAAATAAATTAGCTAAGAGGGTCTAAAAAGTCTCCAAATTGGCAATACTGGTCACAAAGCATGGCAACAACAAGTATATCCCAGCCATTTTCATCACTTTATTGTCCCCGGAAAAGGTTTGCATTGTTCCCGGTGTTACAGTGTGTTTCTGTATTTGGTTGGATATACAGTATGTGAATGGTTCTGAGGCTGCTGCAGTAAACATGCTTTTCTGTCTTCTATGAAGCCTCTCAGGCAGCATGCACTGCCTGTTATGTAGTTCAGTTGCCTTTGAAGCTCACCTCAGGGCAAAAAGATTGCATGCTTGTTTAGAAGAGAGCTACGCTAACCTTCCCAGAATATAAATACTGTAACAGATGTGGATAAGAACTCTATGTTCATGTCACATTTTATACATAGTCTATACAATGCTTTATATTATAATACTCTGATTATTTTTTAACGATTTCGACTTTTAATAGACCCATTATGACTTTTATAAGCTTACCTTGACTATCCTATTATATTTCATATCCTGTTGTAATTGGTTTATACTTTAATGTATTTTATTCTTAATCTTATTATATGCTTTAATACTCTATTTGTTGTTTATGTGCATTTATAGGTTCTCTAGTGTATTGCATCACATTTGCCTATGAGTATTGAGTCTTGATGAGCTCAGTACTGTACAGAAAAAAAACCTTTTTCCCGAGATGCACAAGTGTATTATAGAGTAGTACAGTATACAGATATCAGCTCAAGGAATTATTGTGTAGCTGCCAAACACTTAATATATCCTAATTCTAATTAATTAATTGATTACAGCCAGTAGGTTCACAACCGCTGCCCAAGACGTTACACAACGATGTGGACAGCTGGAATGAAAACACATTGCAAACAGTTATTTCAGGTTTCTGAACATCAACCAAATGTAACAATGAGCAATACCCTGCTCCGTGCCCATACTTTCACACACATGAACACCTGGAAGCTGTCCAGTACAATTACTATCATGTACCGGCACTGTGCAGCTCAACAGGAGTATTTGGTAGAGCAGTGCTAAGCATGTATGAGCAGAGCTTTCTGCTCATTATGTAAGCAACTGTAAGAAGTGGCTGCAAAGACCGTTAGAGCAAGGGAAAGAAGAGGTCAAACATCACCCTGACCTCTGTCCCCAACACCAGAGAGATGTTTCAAACTGTATATGATGTGCATAGTAATATTTGCATCACTTGCAATGTTTAGCAATTGTGAGGCAAAAGGTGTTAGAACATATTGCAGCACCAAATATGATAAGTTGCTTTTAATATCTAAACAAGTGTCTAAAATATCCTAGTCCTGGTTAGAAGAAGCAATAAAGAAACTATTTTCCAGGACTGCAACCTTCTGTCAATGTCAGATTCCATGACTTTCTGTTGCCACAAGACGTGCATTTGTGCATCCTGTTCCCACAAGACATCGTGGGACATGGGAAACTTGCTTTGTTTACACAGGATGACATCCTGTGTAAACAAAGTAAGTAAGCAAAGTTAACCTGACAGATGACATTTTTGTGTCGTGGAAAATTACAAATACAGATTAATTAATTGTGTTTTAAGGAGTCAAAAGACATAAAAACCAGAAACTTAAAATACATATTCCATTTTAGATTTTTCCAAAACACATCCTAATAATTTGGATAATCAACATGAGGTTATGGAATTTTGTGCAATTGCTCTCATCATATTAAGTAAAGATAAACAGTAGGGAAGAATTCAATAGTTGTAGTATATTATGTCATGTCATGTGGCAATAAACCAATAATTGCACATTGGCATTCAGCATGGAAGTGTCAAATGCATGAATCATACAAGTCAGAGGAAGCAGAGCACATGGTGAATTGCTGCAGTGTCTGGACAGGCACATGTGAGCGTGTGGGATAGAGCGACAGTTTGTCTGAGATTACTGTGTTTGTGTGTGTATTGTATTTACATGGAATGCATATTTACATGTATATGTGTGCACACATGTACTGCATGCATGTACGTCAATATGTGTGTTACAGAGCATCACCCACATTTATGGAGGAAGATAGAGCTCGTCCATGCATTTTGCATGACTCTGTGTGTGTGTGTGTGAGTGTGTGTGTGTGTGTGTGTGTGTGTGTGTGTGTGTGCGTGTCTCAGCCTACTGGGGCAGACTGTGTGACCAGTGACAGTGAGCTTTAACATGTGCTGACAGCTAATCAATAGCAGATAGTGTTTTTTAGCTTTTAGGGAGAACTATTTATAACAGACTGCACCATCGCTCTCAAAACCAAATCAGATATTTCCATGGGAGAAACCAAGTGCTGCACAATCATGCTTCAGTATTTGTGCATGAGTAGACTGTATGTGTGTATGTGTGATGACATGGTAAATATTGTAGAAAATACTCATTTAATTTGCAATGAATTTAACAAATAAAGTCCGGTAGGTGTTTAAATGCTAATGTTCAATACTTATATGGTTTAGTGTTGATATACAACTGTCAGGTGACACAATGCACCCATTTTAGTCACCAAATCGAAATTTCTGACATGTCCTTGACCTAGAGGCTTTTTTTTTTTTGAGCAGGTTAAAGATTGCAAGAATGAAGCCAACGGCTCAGTGCCAAAATCTGCAGTTCCTTGAGCGGCTGCTTGAGTTTGGTTCGAGAAGTGAGTCACTCTCCAAAAGGGTTAAAATTCACAACTTCACTGCAGAAGAAGTTTATCAGTCTGCCACAAAAAAATGTTTTTGGTCCATAGCTAATTTCCTCAACTGTACAGGGGGTGAATTTTTATCGAACTCACCCATTCAAGTTATATTAACTTATTATTATATTAACACTACAGTACATCCATTTTTCTTTATACTATGCTAATGACAGATTTTGTTTTTTTAAAGCATCAAAATCAGTGCAGCAGAACCAGGAATGCTGTCATTTTTATTCCACGTTCCAGCTCTTACTTAATAAAAAAGCAACTTCAGTGCAGACAGTTTATATGGAGGTTTGGGTGTGCCATGTAGCCTCAAGCTGAGATGAGCAGCAAACTACACATTTCTGGTTAGTTGACTTCTTTCTTACTCCGCCCTCCAGATGTATTTCATTTTTAAAATGTGCAGTCTTCATGATCCTTTCAACGCTGACTCAAGTGACATCACTTGAGGCAATTTTTCGAACTCAGACTTAATTCCTCTTAATTTCCTTACTTTAGTGATGCATAATACTAGCAAGGCTTTGGTCAAATTAAACTGGCACCAAGCAGTGAGGTTGGAGGACAGTTTGCATGGGCGTAGAGCCTCCAGCTGCTTATGTTTATTTAAATTGATCGAAAAAACACTAAAAATAAGGAACTGAATGTATTATTTAAATTGATTACATTTACATAATTCAGGTTTGATAGTGCAAAGGTTCTTTCCATTTATAGTAATGTGTGAAATGCATGATTCATTAAGGAGCCAGGGCGCAGTGCAAATGCGAAAAAAAAAGAAAATGTTCCTACATCTGTACGTGCCAGTGTGTGTGTGTGTGTGTGTGTGTGTGTTTGTGTGTGTGTTTGTGTGTGTGTGTGTGGGTGGGTGGGTGGGTGGGGGGGACATGTCAAGAAGGGAGTTATGTCAGGAGCAGTATAATAACACTATTTTGATGCAGTACAGCAATGTGTTGATGCATTTGTTAAGAGAAAGTGAGAGAGCGCACTTCCTCAGTGCCTCATCCTCAACATCTCTCTCCTTCGTGCTCTCTCTCTCTCTCACACACACACACACACCTACATGCATTTATTCCCAGGCTGCTTCTCACTCTGTCACTCTCCTCTCTCTTTCTCACTGCTCCAGCCTTTCTCTCCTCTCTTCTCACCCTTGCTTTACTCCCTTTAAGTCCTTTCCACTCTGTTAATTTCCCACCCGCAGTCCTTTCCCTTCTCCAACCAGTGTTGTGGCAGCTGTCATGCCACCTCGTTTCACTAAACAAGCGACTCTCCATAATTACCAGGTGGACTAAGTAATAAATCTTACATGTGCTGACACTACTGTTGATGAGAAGTGATGTTTGTTGATCGCGCCAGCCTGCAAATCAGTCAGCCAGCCAACCGACCTGCCATTCATAGACGCTGTTGATTTGTCGATCAATAAGCCAGCCAGTCATAAAGGTTTAGAAACAGATATTGGAAAATTGTGTTTTAGCCTTTTTCCAATCACTCTACAAAAATCATACATTCGAGGACAAATCTTCCATTGAACTACAGGTACCACAACCAATCAGTTAGGCAGTAGTTAATGCCATTCACAAACCACACATGCAACACAACATGGACATCCATCAGTTTGTGTATAAGCTGGGCAACGAGTCATTCAGTCCACAAGTGGCACAGCTATTTTTCTTAATTAATCAGACAATGTCATTACAGTGCAGGTAGAAAATGACTAAAATGACAAAGAAATGATGATGAATTCTTATTTAATTATTATTATTTTGAATTATTTTTTCTCATATGCTGCCGGTTTTTGAGCTATTAACTTATTATTATAACATGATATTATATATAGAAAAAGACAAAGGATTAGGTGAAAACCATCAAATACTCCCTCTATATGTTTCCTGTATTTTGAACAGAAATTGGTTGGAAGGTTGAATTATGAAAGAAAGGCACCATTAAAATACTTTTTAGGATTTTTTTTTTTCCAGACATTCACTCATATAGTAGCCAGTCAGTCAGCAGGCCAAGTAAACATCATGCCGTCACCTAGTCGTCATCCCCTTTGACTACCCATTAAATTGGGTCAGCATTAACAAGACCAATGTTGTTGCTGTGGAAGCTTCAGCCCGTGAAGTTGACTCCCTGTGACAGGACCTATGTTACATAAGGAAGAAGAGGAGAATGTGGAGCCGCCGAGGCATCTCTGATGGATTTGTTTGTTTTCTGTGGTTTAAGATGCCTCTGCAGTTCAGGCTGTTCACCAAGAGGACACATGCAGAGACAACACTCACTGAATACTGCCTTTGTGTCAGTGTCAACATTAAAAAGCTTTCAGTAGATGTTTTTTGAGATGAAGTGTTGTGATTCATGGTGCATGGAAATC
The DNA here is from genome assembly GCF_000972845.2 of Larimichthys crocea. Lineage (NCBI taxonomy): Eukaryota > Metazoa > Chordata > Actinopteri > Sciaenidae > Larimichthys > Larimichthys crocea. The sequence continues at coordinate 2,564,337 of NC_040032.1, forward strand.
AAAACTATAAAATAACACAGGGATTTATGTGGTACACAAAAAGTGTAAACAAAGCAAACTATATTTCTGATATTTTTGCTTCAATGACAGCTTTGCATACTCTCAATCAGCTTCATGAGGTAGTCACCTGCGGTTTTCAGGTGTTCCTTATTAAAAGCCCATTAGTGACATTTCTTGTCGTCTTAATGCATTTGAGACCATCAGTTATGTTGTTCAGAGCTAGTGTTGGCATACAGCAAAAAGCTTTACTGCTCAAGTAAGACAAAGACATCATTACTCTGAAACAGTCAATACAGGAAATTTCAACTTTGAATGTGTGCAAAAACCATGAAACCAAGACCAAGAGTTAATTCTGCTGCACGGGAGAAGTTCATTACAGTTACCAGCCACACAAATTGACAGACTAAAGCCTACATAAATGTTTCATAGAGTTCAAGTAGCAGACACATCTCAGCATCAACTGTTCAGAAGAGACTGCATAAATCAGGCCTTCATGGTCAAATTGCTACTAAGAAACCACTACTGAGGGAGACCAACAACAAAAAGAGAATTTCTTATGTCAGAGAGCACACATTTGAGATCTTTGGTTCCAACAGCCATATCTATGTAAGATGCAGAGAAGATTAACAGTGCTGCATGTGTGGTTCCCACTGGGAAGCATAGAGAAGGAGGTGTAATGATGTGCTTTTCTGGTGAGAGGTGAGGTGTCAATCATCTCTCTATTTCTTTGTCTCCTCATTATTCTCATTCTTAATGTCATTTCCATTTTCTTAAATACTTGCAGCAGAATGAAGAATAACTGCAAGCTTACAAGTAATTTTTAAAAAAATTACAAGCAAAACACTGTCACTTGCTACTGTGTTTTTTCTAAAGTCGCAAATGTTTGGACAATGAAAATAACTGATTGTCGTTTGCGCTGGAGTAACAGCACAAGATGATCTCATTTGTAGATCTTTTTAGAGAATAAGTGGCACCCCATGTGCATCAACTGCAGACGCATAAGCTTGCCAGAGGCCACATTGTCACATCAGTATTTACCATTGCCAGAGGGATTTTCACATGTACAATTCATGACAGGCTGACACAAAGGTTGGGTATGATAATCAATATCTATGTTAAAAATTAAAGCCTATAATAAATACTCAAGAGAATAACTGTTTATGTGATAAATCATTAATGTTCATTAATGCATGCTCTCAGAGTCTAGTTTGTTTTAAATCTAAGAGTGTGTATTGAGTAGTTGTCAGTCTCCCCAAATAGAAACATTTGTAAAAAGAAAGCTAATGTAAAAGTACAGGGTGCCAGATCTTAATTAAGTCTGAAAATAAAATATTTTCTGATTTTATGTGCTTAGTCGTTGAGATATTTCTGAACTAAGCTAGTCAGTCATTCTAAAAATAAAAGCCTTCAGTCATTACTGTACCAGTTTTTAGGAAATGTTTGATTTGTTTTACCTGCACAGGGTTGTGAACTTTCCTTTCTATTACCTGTCAGTAGCACTTGTAATAGTCTCTGTCAGCCATTACAAAAGCAAGTAAAGGAAAGACCATCTAAGAACATCCCATCACAGCATTCCCTAAAAAAAAACAATGTCAGTAGTCAGCATTTTGACAGCATCAGAAAGGGAAATATAAAGAACTTGTTTGCTTTACAAAATTGAAGTTGTCATGGCATGAGTCCTGTTGCTGCTGCTACTGCTTGGACAATGAGGACAGATTGTTGTACAACAGGATGTGGGTTTATACAGTGTGACAGGTTGTATGGGGAGTGAAAGAAGCAAAAATAAAGTTAGAAAGACAGAAACTATGAAAGACGAGAGAAGAATTTAAATGTTGAGACAAAGATGTTTTCCTTTGGTTTGGATTTAAAAGGTGATTGGGACGTGGGTTCAAAAGGCCGAGACCTGTGAGGGAAAATCAAACTCGTCCTAAATATAGCTCCACTGATCTGTGATAATGATGTGTGTGTGTGTGCTGTGTCAGACCCTGAGGCCTCTCTGCTAAAAAAAGATGTGGACTGTGCTCCCGAGATGCGTCTCCCGATTGACAGTTTATCAGGATCCACTGAGAAATTTTAAATGTGTGTTAGCTTTTTGTCAAGGAAAATAAATAGGGAAAAGGAAAAATAGGAAAAAAAAGTTATTTATAGATAACATATATGTATATACTGTGTACAGTATGTATATTATATGCATATACATAATGGGCTAGGTACAAGTATAACATTAGTACATTCTTTATAAAATGCTGCACCTCTGTTTGACCTCATTTTAAATGTCTAGAGTCTAGACTGTGGCATTCGCATGCAGCAGCTAAGTGCAGGAGTAGAATATTGATTTTCTCGTTATAAACGATCTGACCCATAGGGCCTCTAAATCTGATATCGATGCATATATTTCAAACATGCTGAGCTCAGTCACGCCCTCAGCTCTTAAAATATAACAAATTCAGTTTTATTCATGAAAATGTCTTTTCATGCAACTCTTGACCTCCAACACCAGCCTCCAACAGAGACATCAAGTGGAATATGTAGTATCGTATACTAAATTCTTATACATATTTGACAAATATCAATATATACCATACATATGTCGTAAGGTTCTCAGTACAAAACTTAGTGGTAAAAATAATAATTATACCCCCGAAATATAAAGTGACATACATGCAGTCTTGATCTGCATTAAGTGTTTGTTCCACGTGTGTCTGTAAATAATTGCCCATCTTGTATTGATTATGACTGTCACAACTTCAGCCAGCCTTTAGTTTTTCATTCACCTGTCTTCTGTTTTTTCCACACTAACTCTCATGTCATTTCAGACGCTGCCACTCCCCCCTGCTCTGCATTAACCGCTGAGTTCATTCACCTGGCTTGCCCCACCTCCACTCACCTGCTCCTCATCAGCTAATCAGCCCCTCAGTATATGTACCAGTCCACTTCCCTCAGTTCTTTGCCAGATTGTCTAGTGTGTTTTCCCTAGCTATCCAGCAACTTCTACTACCCTGATTCTGATCCTGCCTGCTCGTGTTTTGACCTGCCCTTTTGGACTTTGGACCTCCCTTTCTGCCTGCTCCTACTGGATTTGTTTGCCATGCGGACTGCTTTCTGGTTTGACCTCTGCTAAGTCATTAAACTCTGTTTCTCCACCCGAACTGTTTCCTGTGTCGTGCTATTGGGTTCTTGCCTGCCGTTTTGTTACTCCTGACAATGACATTCTACAAGTTAAGTTCTTATTTTTAAATTACAAACAAAAATGGATAAAATAAAGTATTCACAGCAAGCTGATTTAGAATACCGATGCCTCTAAATCTGATTGTGATGCACATTTCCAAACATGTGCTGATCTCAGATGTCAAACATTCAGCATTTAAAATATAATGTATTCCATTTATTTTTTGGAAAATGGTTGTCCACAGTCTACTCTCAAGAAACACACACGTATAAAGACGCACAGAGACACCTTTACATGTGGAAAATGTCTGTTTTTTTTTTTTTATATCTATATATATATATATAATCCACAACTAAAGGCTTTGTACTCTAAAGGAGCTGTTCTGTTTTTGTCCATCTGCCAAAGAGGAGAGAGACTGAGAGATCTTTGCTGTATGTATAAACAAGTGACTAATTATGTAATTAATGTAAATTAAAATCAAAAGTGTTGTACCACAGACATAGCACTGTACTGTAGAGCTCAAACATTTATTCCCAGAAACAGTAAGAGGTCATGTGAAGAACGACTTCTAACAGCAGGAATTTAAACGAGTTTTCCACATGGCTCTTAATGCTGACTACAAGTGTGTGTTCACTTTAGGACTTGTTCTATTGCCATGTAAATTGTGTTTACCCCTAGATCTTCCACAAAGAAGTATGATTTTCTTTTTAAAATCACACTCAGAGCATAGAAATAAGGTCAAATGACCTCAATAATAATGCAAACTGAGAAACAAATTGTGTTTGATATTGCATTGACCTGGACTCACACCACATTCGTAACTTTTGGCTTGTAAAAGATGAAATGTGTTCAACTGCTAAATAGAAGAAAATATAATGTCTGAATCGAAGACATTTTGCCTATTTAGTGTGTACTATGAGACTGACTGTGGATTCAATACATAAATGAAATTGAGCAACTTTTACAGGAGATTAAAAGACTCTGTGTCTGTGTCTCAAAGAGGTGAAGAAGAAATCTCTCAGACTACCATGTTGTAAGCCCAGTGGGCTGTTTCCCTTGAATGGTTTTGGTATGTTTCAGTGGATGGCTGCCAGGGCGAAAGGTAAGCGCTGTCGAACCAAACAAGCTCCTGCCCATGTGTGACAGGGGAGGCCGAGTGGAAACAAACAATACATCAAGTGCAAACCGCTGACTTAAAAATAACTCACTTGGACTTATTTCTATTCCACCCACTTAAAAGGCAAAGCCAGCCACTGAACATGGGATATGTATCATATATACTGAAACAACATTCAAAATTTTCATTGAGATTAAACTAACACAATGTACAAAATGTTTATTGGCAGCCCTTTACAATCAAAAGAATAAATGGAGAAAAACGAAAGAGAAATGAAATAAGGCCTGACAATAGTATAGTTGCAAAATAACCACAGCCTGTATAAGGAGTTGGGAGGCATCTTGATGTTTATATTAAATGTGACCAAGTTTCAAATAATTTGGTAAAAATATGTATAGGTTATCCCTGTGAGCGTAAAGCTTAGAATGCATCCTTTGCATCACCTTTAATGTCCACTTCAACCACAGGACAACTGAACACTGATGATGAATGCGATACATCAGGCATACAGGCACACATCACAGGCTGTTTGTTTTTAAATGAAGCTAATCAATACAAAGAGTTATCCTTACGTTGTTATGTCAATTTTACTGTCTCTAAACCTGAGAAAAATAAGGTAATCAACAGAATAAATACGAAATAATCACAAACATAAATCCCCAGGTGAAATGTCCTCATTTCAAAGGTTATAAAAAAATCAGTCTTATCTTACAATAGTGTTATGAAGCTGTCTCTTATTTTATTATTGTGGTAATCATTAAATGATGTAATGAAATTGCCAATGGGCCTTTTATGTTTCTGTATCTATGGTTGCAGTCCCCAGGCTTCCTGGGAAGCTGGCCAATCAGAACAAAGTGGGCTTTTAGGGAGGTCAGTCTTAAGACATAAGATCAAATAAAGGTCGAGTATAGGATATATAAGGATTTTTTAAAACTGTGAATCATGCAGATCTGCACTAGTGGAGTCCTGGAATAAAAATACAGAGCTTGAAATGAGCATAACAGATCCCCTTTAACGTCAAGTGGGCTACATCTGTAACCACAATTGCAGAAGCAGCTAGACATCACATTAACTGCTGTGTATTCCTCACAACATAATCGCCAACACAGTCTCTCTTGGCAAGTACGCCTGTGTGTATTGTGTTCCCCGTGACTCCCTCCCTTCTACAAAATAAATGTCGACTCACATCTCTGTCAGAACAGAAAAGTCTAGAAACAATGCATCTCTGCTCTGTGCTGTTATGGATAGCAGAGAAACTATGAAGGCCCGTCACTTCAGGGGGGCAATCAGCCAATCAGATTATATCCTGAGTGATCCTGTTATGGTGTCTGCATCTGCTTGTGTGCATGAGCATCTGTGGTGAAACCCTGTGTGCACTGTGTGTTGACCTTGGAGTCCCTCTATGCCAGCACTCAGGATGTGACTCCACAAATAACTAACCAAACATTGATTACCACTAGCACACAACGCCACACAATGCAGACCAGAAAAAGGACAGGGACAGAGATATTGGCTGCCCAGTTAACAGTTATTTCCCTGTCTCTCTCCGGCTCTCTCCGTCTTTCTCTCTCTGGCCATGCGCTTTGTTGCACTTTCCATTACTCGCAGGCATGGCAAATACAATATTGGTCGGTCAGTCAGTCAGTCAGTCGTATACTATCAGGCTGTTTCAACAGCTCTGTCAGGTATTTAAAATGTTTGGAGTTGTCTGAACAAAAGAAGTTAGTGAGGTCTAGTAAACTTTTACTTTTCAGTTAGCTGTCCTTCTCCAACCAGTAAAGATGGAGGGTAATAGCATGCAAATACGAGTATGGACTTTTTGCACTTCAGCTAATCTCATTACTGTCTGGAATCTGAACCTAATTACTTTATGTGGCCATGTGAGGTCAGATAGATATATAGGCAGCAACCAACCAAACATTTATAGTCTCCTCTTGAACTTGATTTATCCTTTCCTCTTCCAACTACCAACCTGCAATCCTTATAGTCATATTTAAGCTCCTGCTGGCAGTCATTCCAAGGTCCCCTACACTGTTTACAGAGGCGTCCTCTCTAATTTTAGGAAGGCAGACATGGTGGTAATGGAAAGTGACACTATCTAGCCAGCACTCTTCTTTGCTGGAGGGCATTTCAAAGCTGTGGCTGTAGCAGTGGCCACCCAGATGAAAGTCCTGATGAAGAGCCCCAGATGAAAATGTCTGATTATTATGTACATGTACACAAGAGGCATTACAATCACCAGCATACCTGTGTCTTCTTTTTTGGAGCAGTGGCACAACAAAATAGCAGGATATGGTAGCTGTAGGCACTGTGAGCACTTAAGGGAGGAAGCTTTATGCCATGTTAGCACTGCAGCAGCAGTGTCACTAAAGGGTCTGGAAAAAACTCTGAGGTCACTGCTCTCAGGTCACCATGGTCTGTGTGGATCGATCAGCAAGTGGGAAGACAAAGTAACGAGTTACACACGGGCATATATAACTCAATAAAACATCTCTGGCAATGTGAAAGACAAGGTGGGAACAAAGTTCTGTGCTCCTGTAAAATATCACAGATAGCAGTTATCAACAGACACATATTTGGACATTTTTATTGCATTTTATAGGAAATGCTTGAACTTTTTAGGAAATACTGTGGAATATTTGGACCCCCACTTTGTTCATAGACGTTTATAAAAATATCCTTACCTAGATAAATCTTGTCCTGTCCTTCTCTGTAGATTTATTCTTTATAAATCTCTATAAATCAGTTCCATGGGAACTAATTGACACATGCAGTACTTTGATGTGCTCAGGCAGTGTTTAGACCAGCAATAGAAATGTATGAAAAAACACCAGGCTCCTCATTAATTTCAGTAAGACCACTCCATTGGCACAGTAGGGGCTCTGATGAAGAGGCTGGAACAAAGTTACCTGGAACATCATCTGGCATTCTGGCTAAGTAAATACAGGCAAGTGCAAAATTGACTGTAGAATACCTTGTTAGTCTGTGTACTTCTTCTGTATACGTTGCAATTAGCAAGAGGAAGGATAAATAGTTGATGCTGTGATATATTTTCAAATTTGTTGGCAGCTGCAGTTCAGGTGGTAGAGTAGGTCCTCTATTAATTGGAGAGTCGCTGGTTCAGTCCAGTTGAAGTGTCCTTGACCACGATACCGAACTTCAAATTGCTTGGCTGTGATGTCAGTGTGTAAAAGTGTGTGTATGGATGAGCTTAGTATCTTTGTGAGCGCTTTGAAGTGTTGTACCGCTCCTGATGAGCAGCTGGCATCTTGCATGGTAGCCTCTGGCATCAGTGTGTGAATGTGAAAGTGTTGTAAAAGTGCTTTCAGTGGACAGTAGATCAAAAAGGAGCTATATCAAGTATAGTACTGTATATATAAGGTTTACCATTTGTTTAAAGTTCCAGATTTACTCTTATCTGGCAGCTCCTTGCTCGGTCACTCTCGTAGCTTCGTCCATTAATCTTTTATTAATCTTTTTGCCTCATTATGTCCATAGAGGCCAGTTACATTGCCCAGTTGCCCAACTCTGGGCTGTGCTCCATGTTAACATTCCCATTCCCAAAATGACTGTAAATCTGTTGTTTCATGCTAGAAAATTTCCATTCATCTTCCCTCATCGTATTATAAATTGCAGTAAAATGTGCCGTGTATGTGAAAAGCCCCGTGGATGGACTGGATGGTTTACTCAAGCCGGTAGCAACACGGTAAAGCATATGCTTGAGTTTTTTTTTTTTTTTTCACATTTTGCTTATTCAGCGCAGCATCCAGTCAAACCATCAGTCCAAAGAAATCTGATTATTTCTATTTAGAGTCACAGTGATGGCTGAAGCCTACCCATACCCTGAACAATGGGTTTCCAGTCTAATACAGGATCAGGACATGAACATTTACAGCGATGGGAAATGAGTGGATATTTTGGAATGTGCGTCAAGTGGGAGAACAAACATTTTGCTCTCTTGATGATGTGAGATCGTGTCTTTTTTGCTCTCATTCTTTAGACGTTTATGCCAAAAATGTACTGTCAGCTTTACTGATAGATGTTGAAAGGCTATGAATAAAATAAATGCTAAAAATAAGTGCCAATTGTTCTATTCCTAACAGAGTGTCATATGTTGCCTTACATAAATAAATTTAAATGCTATGACCTATAAACCTGATACCATCTTGCTGTGTGGAAACAGTAATAACAACTGGGCCACTCTACTTCCCTTTATCACTTCCATGTGTTTTATTTCAGTAAGGGGAATGAGGGATTGTAAGCCTGTAGGCAAGAAGAACTGACCCCTGTACATGCTTAGGCAAACATACCCAAAACTGATGATGTAATCATCCATTTGGAAAGGTTCATTCCCCTGTGTCTCTGATGGCACAGGGCCAATGGGCCCAGCTCACTCCGATTTAATTACACCTCTATACATCTATTTAGATTAATTAAGTTTAATTAAACACACATTTGCTCATGAGCCATTTTCTCACAGGGAAGGTATTAAGCCATATGACAACAAACACCACACAAAACAACATCCTGTTCCCATGGAGAATTTTAAAGGAATCAAGGGAGGGTCAGCGAGAAAACTGAATCGATCGGTGAAAGCTGTGGAAAGGCAACACAAGACTGAAGAAAATTCAAGAGATAGGTTGAGGTAATCAACATGGAAAGAATCCCAACAACTATGACAGTGGCAGATAGAAAGGCAAACCATTTGTTGTTAGAGACATTTTCACCATGAGATATGTTATTAGGATGTGACTCTCAGTGGAGGCAGAATGGAGAGACAGAATGTCTGCCTCTGTATGCTGGAATGCCCTTGAGGACAGAAAAAAAAGAAGAAAGGTGTTTAAGTTGTGCAACTTTTTACCCCCATGGCGCTTACTTTTTCTCTGGCCTTATACTCAACTTAACAGCTACCCTGAGGTCAGCTTCACCAAATGACCAACCTTTTTAAAAAATATCTCCTTGTAAAACTCAACTAAAACGTTCCAGTTAGTTTCTCCAATCTATTCTGGGGACTGTGTTGTGTTTTCTAGCCGTAGTAGCCAGAAGAAATAGAAATAGCTGTAGGTGGTGGAGATACTCAAGGGACTACTGCAAGTGGAGACAAGCAGAGGCGTAAGTCACTTGTTTTTCATTAGCCTTGCTATGAGAAGATATTCAGCAAAGAAGTGCATAACACAAACACTTTTTTTTTTATTTTATTAATTCATACAGTGTTAAAAAAGATGATAAGGCAAGGAACCTTAGAGTTGTGTCATCACACCCCTCATAAATATTCATACATAGCATACCTTCAAAGTTGTACAAAAACATATTCTAACATGTCTTCAGTTTCTTGCATGTTGTATTAACTCATGCTTAATCAGACTCGACTTAACTTGGAATGCATTTGTGCAATTAATGTTTGTTCAGAAGATCTGGCTGGAAAACTAATTACAGTAATGGAGAGTGCAGAGCTCAATGCCACTGAGCACAACAAATGTTCTTTTCAATATTTTCACTATTGTAATATTTTTAATAAAAAGTCATAAAGCAGCATTGTCAAATCCCTAACCAATGCTGTCTATGATGTAACACTGTTGCACAACCTGATAATAAACAAATAACTAATACATGTTAGTATCCAATAGGGCTGCCACAAACGATTATTTTGATAGTCGACTAATCACCGCTTATTTTTTCGATTAGTCGACTAATCGGATCATACGTAAATTGGCTGTCCCGTAGAGGGGCGGGTGGCCGGGCACTGTAAAGCTTGCGGACAGATCCGTGAGCCACCTTAGCCCCCGAGTCTTTCCATGCCGACCCAGAGCCGCCGCAGAGGAAATGCGCCCAGCAGAGGCCAGCCAGGGGAGAGGTCCCATGAGGGGATCCTCCCGTACCGTGCGGCCTTCCCTGACCTGTCGAGTTGAATCCCCCGGGCAGACTGCGTGGAAGTTGCGGGAAAATCGTTGTGATTGGTTAAAATTGCAGAACCGCCCTGAATTCACAGGAATTTACTGAAGTTGCGTTGAAGTTGCAAATCGCAACATCGTGAATTCCTGGAGGGTCTGTGTTATGGTATCATTTACGGTACAGTCAGGCCTGACGCCGATTACCACTACTGCGCAGGGTAGGGTGTGTGTGTGTGTGTGTGTATGTGACAGGAAGGCAGACACGGCAGTGGAAGCTGCAGCCGCAGTTTCGAGAGAAAAGCAAAAAACGATTTTGTTCGTCGACATAATCGTGACTAATCGACTAATCATGGCAGCCCTAGTTTCCAACAGTGCAATTACAGGCTCATAAATATATGTTACCTTCTTACCAGTGTAAGTTTTAGCGGGCTCTATTTACTAATATGGCAAAAATTAAGACATATTAGTTTCATTAGTGTGTAATCATGTGAAAAAAAAGAATCTTTGTGTTTTTGTTATTCTGAACACCGTGGTTGGTTTTCAGTGGAGTCTGCTCTGTTGAAAAGTCACGTTCTACAGGAGTCCAGAATGGACAAACAAAAGATTTGTTTTAGTTTAGTTTTTTTTTCACATATTGCACCCACCATAGTTTCAACCTTATGCTTTGAATGAGAGAATGAATGGACAGGATTGCAGTCTGCAACTACACCACTAGATGTCACTAAATCCCACACACTGGTCCTTTAACCATCCAAACACATTATTTATGTTGCGGAGCACAGTTTGGATTGGTGGGCACTCCCAGTATTCCTATACATTGATGGGTGATTCTTATACATTTTATTGAGGTCACTTGACTGTTTCAGAACTGATCAGAAACCTAAAAAATGTCCGCTTCTGACTTGCTGTTGGCTCTCTGCTCTCATTAATAATAATAGTCATTTTGGGGGTGTGTGACTAATACAAAAAAGTTTTCACCATTTTACAGCTGGGACTTTTCCTACAATTGTGTATGTGGGGAAAATGCTTTCTTGGCTGATATGTGCCCCATGATAAATGGGGAAGTTTCCTAAACCTCTTCACAGCCCAGTGTTGTTCCTTGGGGCTTGGTAACTACTTTAATGTTGAGAGAATTTTACCCTCGCTGGATGATATGCTTTCAAATTTGTCTGTGCTTTCTTTTATTTAACTTCTTTTTTTTCCCCCCTTGCCTCATTCACACGATTTTGCCTTGGCCCTATCAATGTAATTCTTTAGCAACATTACAGAGAGGAGGCTTCAGATTTGGAAAAACAAACAAACAAACAAGCATGTTTCAGAAGGTCCCTGGTTCACCTTCACTGCTGACAGCCCTGAGGGAAGGAAACAGAGGCAATGAGACTAAACTGGCATCTAGAGGATTGCAGATATAAAGCAATAACACCTCCCTGTGATGGTTCCCTCTGAAACAAATGAAAGAGACACACCTGTAACCCTCTGGTAGACTGGGAGGCACAGATAATTGAGATGTCACTCCAGAGCCACCCTATGCCCTTGGGCAAGGCATGTAAAATGCAAGAAATTCCTGATAAGACTACAAAGCAGTCCCATGTTCCACAGAAATAACAGTGTTTCATTCCAGCGTTCTACAGTACATTAACAACATACACAACATTCCCTTAAACACAATCACTTAATGAATGTGCAAATGTAATCAAGATAGCCAGAACAAGTTTCTGCTGTAAATGAAAAACATTGAAATATTCAGCGAATAAACAAGAACACAATTTATTATATGGAAGACCCCCTTTAGCTCCACGATGCTATTTTAAAAACAAGCTTCCCTTGGGGACAAGAGGAGCAAAGAAAAGAAACAAACTACGATAGATGATGAAAAGCCCAATCTGACTGGGGAAGACACCTTGCAGCCTTTTATGATATATTGGAGAAGAACACCATCTCTCTGATTTGCAAAACATATTTTTCCTTTCAGAGATGTGAAGGAGGCAGCGGGAGAGAGAGCAAGAGACAGTGGTGTGCGAGGGATGATTATGAGTAGAAAAGGTCAAATTGAATTAAAAAGTAAGCAGTAAAGTACTAAACAGGAATAAACAATGAGGGCAAATGAGAAGGTGTAAGATCCCTGATGCTTTCAAGGACGGAGACGAGTGAGAAATTTAACAGATGGAAGCAGGAATATTGCAGGAACTGTTTCCATTGAGGGTTTCAAGAGTGTAAGTAGATACTGCTAACACCACATGACAAATCCACCTATCTTGAGAAGGGTTAAGTTAGGTTACCCAAGTGCAGCTTTTTAACACTGAACGCCCATCTACTGTATGGATGTGATGGATGGATGGATGTGATGGATGGATGGATGGATGCAGAACCTTCCATATAGAGCAGGTCTGGACTGTATTCTTTATTATATTATTTACAGAGACCAAACAATACCCACTATGAGCAAGAAGTTGGCAACAGTGACAAGGAGAAACTTTTCTTTTAAGAGACAGAACCCATGAGCAAAACCCAGCTCATGGTAGACACCGACCTGCCATGAGCGGAGAGAGCCTGGGGAGAGGAGGGGAGAAGATAGATCGATAGTGAGAGACATACACACCTTATATGTTCATTATCCCTTCACGACACCACCTGGATTGCCACTGGATCAGCAAATTGGCTAACACATCTTTGTAGTTCTTCTTTATCATCTTCTTCACTTTCTTCTGCTCACTTACAGTCAGAGTTTGAAATACAAAAGAGAAGAAAGACAGAAAGAGATGTAAGTGCTGAGATGTAAGTTTCAGGTAAGAATTTTAAGAGGAGCTCTATAAACTGTATAAATTAATTTTACAGTAGGGCACACATCAGTGTGAGCACACATCAAGTCTTTATTCACGTATCAGAATTTCCAGTAATTTGGGCTGTGAAATCCATGTATGTGTGTGTGTGTGTGTGTGTGTGTGTGTGTGTGTCAGAATGTTCAGATAGTCATCATTTATTTCTGTCCCCATGTTGGTCTCTCCTCATTGTGCACTGATATATTTTTCAGGTACAGTAGACACAGTAGTAGGAATGTACATGACGGGTAGAGCAGTTTCTCACCTTTCTATCATTCTTCATATGACAGTTTAATACATTTTTAAATACTGTATATCATAACTTTCTATATCATCCATGTAAACCCTATGTTCTTCGAAATAATACAAAAATATGCAACACTCAACTTACAAAATGCACTTTGTAAGTCACTTCTTCACTTGACTCAACTCCTGAATTGTATTTGTGAATGTCTATAAATGGACATCAATTGAAGGAACACAATCAATGAAAAATCATTAAATTTTCCATGTTGCAAGAGCACTTTGTGGGTGTATTGAACAAGTAAACTTGTACATGCAGAGGTGGAAATTATGTAAGTTTCAGATTATGTTGTCATGGAAATAAATATTCACACACTGAATGAGAAAGTTGATGAGGTGGTGTTGCTGTGGAAATACATTGCAGCAGAAACTGTAACTCAAACCAGGACACAGAAATATAAAGAATACAATAACAAATGTATATTTATTAACGCAATTTCAAATATTAAACAGATCAAACTCTATACACCCATGCATGGTTAGGATATACCAAGGACTTCATTGATGCATTCTGGAGACTCTGCTGCTTTCAAGTCTCAAATTTTGGCCAGCTGACACTGCTGTATCTTTTACTCACAGAGTGTACCTGGTCTGTACAATCCACGTCCACAGCCTGCCTACCGTTATTCCTGGAGTACTGTCACTGTCACGCAGAGAAACTATATGTAGTGCTACTTCCTTCTTACATTACACTAATTGGCCATGGGTAGGTACCACATGGAGTGACTGCTTGAACAAAAAGAAAACGAGTGGACTCATTATCTAGATTAAGTGTTTCTCAGCCGCACCTTAATGAACTCGTGTGAGCAAATGTATCCATTCTATGTACATTCTAGAATGTCAGGCGTTGCTTGTTATCAGTGAATCACTATTTGTAGACACAGACCAAAGGCGCAGTGAAATGAAAAATGCTTTCATACATTACGTTGTGCTGTGCATAACAATGAATTTTCTCTTCCTGGAAAACTGGGGCTGCGTGTGAATACTTTTTCTTGCCTGGGAAGGTTCCTAACTAAGTGAATTACCCAGACGTGTCTGAGTGACAGCCATAATGACAGCTGATCGAACTCTTGAAATACCAAGGAAGGCTTCAGTTTGTCCTTTTTAATCTCCTTTAGTGCAGGGTACACTGGAGCACCATTTACAAAAGGTAAAGAGATAATGTGGCAGGACCTTGTCAATTGCATAATGACATAGCCTGGTGTAAGTATAATCAGATTCTCTTAGCACAGTGGTTGCCTTTTGTTCTTAAGTCCTCACGAATTCTCCTTCACATCCTTCCTTGACCTCATGATGTTTTCTATTAAGGTCAAGGAAAAGTGTTCAGGGCAACACATGTCATTCGCTTGCAGGATGGATATTTTCTGTTGTACAAGTAGAGATTCTAATTAACAAATAGTTGCACATTTTATTCATTATTGACAATCAATAAAAAAGCCCTAAAAGGAAACAGTTGTCCTTAATTCATTCCTTATTTATAAAACCTAACGCAGGGAAAAGCTTTGTGTACATATGTGATTCTGCTTTTATTTTGCCTGCTTTGTGGGATGCTCCTTCACCTGTTTAAACCTACAGAGGCTAAAAGAGGGAGAATCCTGTGTGAAATAAAACAAGGGTTTGGTAATGTAACTCTGCCTGTATGATTATAGGATCTGGATCTAACCTTATAAACCCACTGATTCACAGGTCATTGACTTCTGGTGGATGCTAAATGGAGTCATCTTCTCTCCTGCATAGGAATCATCTGCATACAGAATCTGTGAGAAATGATTGCTTTCACGTTTATCTAATATACATTGAACTTTGGAAGTATGGCAGTGGACCTTACGCAATATGCTTTTATCTTTATGTAGGTAGGGCTTTTCAATGGATGACTTGTGCTCCTGCACAGTTCTGATCTGACAGCTGATGCCAGTAGCTACATTAAACATATGACAGAATATCTCACCCACACACACACCAAGACATGCACAAACTAACATAAATAAGGCTGACAGCCTATAAATCATTTTGTACCATGTCAGCTTGATGTCAGCCCACAGACATACATTGTTATTGCTAACATATATGATTATGTTCACCATATAAGGAGGCTACAACAGAATCAATGTGTACACCCACATACAAACATGTTCCACTGGATTGCATGCCTACAAACACGCATGCATGCGCACACACTGATAAGCATTTTTTTGGTACACGTTTCAATTTGCATTAATTAACTGGGTGCATACCTTAGCTGTAGCTAAGCTAAGATTTATGGCTGCTATTTGTGAGGGAATTTTCTATTCCAGCAGGCCACATGTTAAATCTTAGGTTGTTATGGGGACACTGACCTCTTTTCCTTGAGACACGGAGGAGCTTTATATTTGTGTTTTCGGAAAACAGACGCCACCCTGATCGTTACTATGGTAACCGAAGTCAGAAGCTAAGGCTGCCTGACTCCCTAGGCACAACAAACAGGTAACGTAGTAACCTCTACAGAATCACATAACAATGTCAGACCACTAAAGGTTAACATATTTCCTTGTTTGTAGACTAATGACATCAACATGAACATAAAGGGCATATAGACCAACCAGAGAGGACAGCTTCTTATGGTGTCATCATGTCATGACAAGCATACTGAAAAATCCTCCCTTCTCTTGGATCAGGTTTTAAACCTCTAAGCATAGGACATCTTGGACTCCTGTGCACTTTCTCCTATCTGACTGAACTGATCATTGAATAGAATTTTCCACAACACTCCTAACAATTTCTGCTGAAGTATCTGTACTAAAACCTAATTTGGGAAACCCCAGTAAAACATTTGTTATGGCTGAGAGAGCTCAGCATACTACAACTTAAGAAAAGCAGAGCAAATGGAGAACACAAAAGCAAATAAAGAAAACATGTTTACCCCTTGTGTCTTACTTTAAAATTAAAATGAAGAAAACACAAGTGTGTTTACTTGTGTTTTCTTCATTATCAGCTTACTTTCTCAGCGTTGACAAAAATACACACCACAGAAATGCACTGAATACATAAAACATAAGCAAATACTGATATTTTAGACAGCTCTCTCTCTCTCAGCCACTGTAAATATTCCTAATCAACTGTTTGTTGTTCAAAATGTGTTGTATCTTCACTTCTCTTACTCTGTATAACAAAAAGCTAACACACGGGAAGAATTTCGAATAAAAAAAATGATTTAAAAAAATCTACTGGCGTTTGCTTCTCTGGCAAGTTTCATTTTTTTCTAGCTTCTGTGTTCTGAGGGGCTCTCTTCATCTTCTTGACTGTGGCTAGCCTGGAGTGTGTGTACAGCACATGTGTGTATGCGGCTATATCTGTACACGTGTGTTCGTCTATGTGGAACAGAGCAAATACAGCTCATTCATCATCCCTGTTGCCTGTTCTGCTAATGAACCTAACCCTGACTGCAGCTCAGGGACAAGAGATGTGGTCAGAGTTTGCACTTCCACGATACAAAAAACCCTTGGAAACCACACATGTAGCGGTCCACAGTGTCACAACAGATTATTACTAATTAGCTAAATCATCCTACAGCAAACTCACACCCCTTCACCGTGTTTTTTTGAAGTGCTATTGTTAGTCCTCCATTCATTCCATACAGTTTTGAATTCTCGTACATAACATTGAAATTCTGAGGCAGCACGTGGCAATTTGGAGGTTAAGCAATAAGACAAAGCCTGTGTTTTATTTTTTGCGACGTTCTCTCGCGCCTATCCTCTCTTTTCTCCTCATCCAATTTATCCCCTTTCTCCATTCCCTCTCTTGCTCATCTCACAGGCACAAAATACACACCACACTGAGACCTACATTCGAAAACCACTTACAACCACATCCCTGCTGTTAGCTTGTTTCAGTTTCTCAGTGTAACAGAGTCAGCTGGATAAACACTCTTGCGCTTCACGCAGTTGAATTTTTGGGGGGCAATATAGTGAAATATGACGAATCAAGTTCTACAGTAAATGATATCCCATGGCAAATTCTTCACTTCTTGCCTCTCCTAACACTGCATTCACACACACAGATATAAAGTTGTAGGTGGTCTCTGGTCTTTTGTAAAGCTGTACCTCTATGTGTGTTGCCCTGAGCATGTAATCAATATGCTATTCTCTGAGTAGTGTTCTGATGCAGCCATACACAAAAATAAGTTTTTTTGTTGTTGTACAGTGTGTTTCCTGCGTACAATACAAAACAGCTCTGTTTGCACCCCTAGCAAAACTGCTAAACACTGTGGTCCTGTAGCTGAGCTATATAATGAAGTGTAAGACTTTAATAAAGGGAAGAGGAGCGAATCAACAAAGAGGGAGAGAAATGTGTAACACATGACCTCTTCTGAAACTCAGTCAAACCACAGCTCTCCTCTCTGCCATGTCTGCTTGTAAGTGGGCATGCTTAAAAATGTTCAGAGTATGTATGTCAAAGTATGTGAGGACAACCCTGATGACTGCTTCTTAGAAGTGAATTAGCCCAGATGTCAAGCACGTGAATTATTTGAAATCACACAAGGTCTAGGCCAGCACATAATGTTTTTTTATGTAACTACAAATGTCTCATTTCTACTACACGGTATGGCTGGATTTTATTTTCTACTACAGATATTACTCCCTTCATGAAGGTGGGATTCTTATATGATGATGATTGCACTGCTGCATGAAACTGGGGTGACATTATCTCCAACCTAACCATAATTAAATCCAAAAAAACAAACAAAAAAAAAAAAAAACAATTTTATCTTGTTTGATATACAGGATATTGACCAAAAAAAAGAATGACAAATGAATTTCTGTATCAAAAAATCAAGCCAAGGCTGGTTGAACTGCTGGAAAATGTGGCAGCAATTTAGCTCTTTGCCTGTAGACATCTCTTCAAACCGCATAGTGAGTAATAAAACATATATTGAGAAAATGCATTATGTTAACAATGTACAATGAACGTTGGGTTGACTCCATAAGGTTGGTTAATGGAAATGTGCAAATCTACCCAACCACATCGTCCTCATGCTTCCCTTGACCTACTTCTTCTTCTCAGCACCATCTCCCAACAAGGACTTCACCCGCATAATGAGAGAGGTGATACACCAGGTGGTTGAAGGTGACACATGACAAATTGATTGCATGTACATTTGCTTAAAATAGGATTGAATGGGATAGTAATAAGCTTGCGGGATTCATTCCACTGGGATTCACTGGACCTCTCATGTTTCTCCTATCTGTTGTATATGATACAGGCCAGTAACATGCTGTAGCGCTTGCCAAATAACCATCCAGTATCCTGCATATTAATCAGGCCTAAGTGTCCAGGCAACAGCATGAGATAGGTATGGAAATATGTTGGATGGCTGCTGGAAATGACAGTTCTTCAGACTTCATCTTGAGAGATGGGGCAGATGAAGTGGACAATGTCACTAACGTGTGTCACTAATATGTTTTGTTATGTAATATCGAGCATTACGAACACATTGTTGGAGTAGTTTAGTAGTTTTATGAGACTTTATTTATTGCATGGATGAATGAAAGTTATGGTTACTGTATATTGAGCCAATTGCCTGCAAAGATGAATTGTTTTCCAGGCAGGAACAGCACCATCAGTGTATAGCATGGGCATAAAATAGCATCACTTACAAAGAAGAGAGGGGGATATTTTCCAGACAGCAACTATTTTCGGGCACTATTCACTTCCTCTCTCTTTCTTCCTCTGTTTTGGTGTGGATTATAAAGTTATTATGAAGCCCCAGAGACATCCCCACTTGTCTCTGCATGGTGTTACATAACAGCAAAAAACTTTTCTTGTCAATATAATAAAGCAGATCCTACCAGAGGCAAACAAATAATTTTGCCTCTGGTGCTTCTATCAGGTTGAACCAACCTTCCTCATTCATCATTTTTAAGTTGAGGTCAGTGGTGTGCATACAGTATATAGTCAAGGTAGGTAGCTTAAAAAAATAAAACGTCTATCTGTAATCCTGCTTGGAGCAAAGAGGCCCATGCTGTATGATAAATGGGACATTGGGGGCTTAGATGCTTTCACATCTGTAGTTTGGTTCATTGGGTCTGAACCAACAGAAAAAAAAAAACACACACACACACACAAATGATTGTTGCATTTTAGTTCTGGTCTGGTTCCAGATCACACTGGCTTTTCACAAATGAACCAAGAGTAACTTAAACTTAAAAAAAACATAAAGTTATACTGACTCTCTACTGTTTGGATAGTCTGATTTAATATGATTGTCATCCTGAATCTTCAGGATCCAAGTGCAATTTAATTCCTCTGATATGTATATTTATGTTCTCTGGTGTCACAAAGAGCTCAGAAAGACAGACAAAGAACTAATTATAGACTGCAAATCGACCATGTATTATGAATAATAATATTCATAACATGTGGGTAGAGACAGGAAATTAAGATGTCTTACTGGGGATTCACACCAGGGATGTAATCGCTGCAGAACGGCTGCGCCGCAGTTTAGCTCCGTCCTCTGTCTGGCGTCAATCCCCACCAGGTGCGTGCCAGCAGCGTATCGGCAGCGTAGTGAGCCAGCCGTATTCACGCGAGAATCCTGAACGTACGCGAGACCCCGCGATAAACTGTATATAGAGAAAACAACAACAAACAGCTGACTATACTTCTCCGACGTGGAAGAGATTATAAAAAGCATCTGTTATGTCATAAATTTTTGTGTGTTGTTCCACTTCAACAATTAGTCTCTCGTCGTTCATGTTGAGATGTGATAGGCTACATGAACTGCATATAGTGTTTTATTTTGAAAGGGGGCGGAAGTGTATTACATTGATTCTGTGTCGGATTTCCTGTCTGGTGCGATCTGCTCTGTTGAAATTCATGCAGTTTAGCAATGGCTCGCGTCAAAAATAGAAGTTTTACGGAATGATAGTGCTGCAGCGTGGAGAGTCGCTGCTGGGACGCTGCTGAGACGTAGGAATGGTTTGATTGATTAGAGTGGCAGCGATCAGCTCCAGTGACCGCGCCGCAGCTGTTCTGCGCTTACATCCCTGTGTGAATAAGGCTTTACAGTTATGATTCAGATATTATTACTGTATGATTGTTGTCACACATTTTAATGGACATGCAACAGTTTTAACAGCTTTTGACCTACTAACAGGGATGTGCACACATGGTCACTAAATGAATATATATATAATATATAGATATAGAGATATAATATAGCCTACACAATATAATAAGACTGAACTCATTTCATGATAGCAGATGGATTTATTTCTAGTTTAGCTTTTGAAATACTGTGTTTAATTTGTTTGCTTTCCCACCGCAAATGAATTGCACCAAAGTCCACTTGAAAGCTGACTGAGACCATCTGGTTGTTTGGTCCACCACACGGTTCGATTGATAGCTTTCAAACAAACCCAAATGAAACACACTAACTCGGGTTCCTTTTAACCAAATCAAACAGTTTAGGTGTGAAAGAGTTGACACAGGAAGGGCACAAACGGCAAGTCAGAAATGCCATCCAAGATTTTTTGGCTAAATAAGGATCATTTAGTGTAATTCAGTTCAGTCAGTTGATGTACAAGAAACATGTGGAGAAAAACAGTTTGATTTACCATTTGAAAAGGGCACGTTGGCACCCAAGACAGAAAGGGTAGGAGCATCTGCCCACACTGTCACCCTCCTGTGGACACCACAGGAATGAGCTGACTTCCCAGACTTCCTTGAGCAGTATGGTGCCCCCTACACATAGTTTTCACTCTCGAAATTCTAACAAAAAAGTAAGTTAGTCAGCAATGTGGGGTGGGCCTGAAAAAAGAGAGTAGTAAAGAGGAAGGAAAGAAAGTGATGAAGGGAATTAATGAACCTTTTTGTAAAAGAGGGAAGATCTGCACTTCAAATAAAAAGCAGGGAGAGAATGATGAGAAGGTCATGTTTCCTAATGGGAAGACCTTTAATTATATGCAAATGATTGATGCCTGAATAAAAAGGAGGAGGAAATCCTTTCTGTCTTCCCATTAGCTGATGTGGAATGTAACCGTAGCTTCACTGCCTTCAAGATGTTTTCAAAACGCTTATCGAATTAAACCAGGGCTCAAATTTACAATAAAGCACATTTGGCTGCCAAAAGCAGTTTCCCCTTAATATGCCTCTCATTTAGGCACATTTGGAGTTCCCCATTCTTCTTTGTTGATTTTCTGAAACTCAGTCAAAATGGATAAGCAATATCTATAAACAGCTATCATTCTAATGATTAAATGGCTATCAGATAAAAGTCTGAACTCCAGCCTGACCACTCAAGGACTTAAATATGTTGCTGTTTCAAAACAGATTTTGTTATTTAACTATGTGATTGAGGTCATAGTTCTGGCATAGCATACATGTTTGCATCATTCCCTCTGTCCTAATCCAATAAATCCACCAATCTCCTGCTGCTGGAACAAACTTGTGTGGTATGATTCTGCATTACCATGCTTCACAGAAGGGATTGCTTTAGATGGATGATGAACTGTGCCTATTTCCTTCATTGCACTATTATCTGTGGACCTCAGATAGGTAAAAAGGCCTTTTCAGAAAATACATCATAGTGGGAAAAGGTGTAAATATTAATATTGATTGCCTTCTAGAATGGTCTTTTAATTATCCCTAAAGTCAAAACAGGTTGTGTGAAACACATTGTGTTCGTATAGTGCTATACAAAGAAAGTCTGATTGATTGATTGATTGATTGATTTAGTTTTTAGGTGTATTGTACATGCTCACTATTGCACTGCCATGAACAGTAGTGAATAGAACCAAGCCATCGTTAATCTTCATTTAAACAATCATTACTAATACAAATGTCTGCTGTTAAAACAGACAATTTATAATCTTCACTCAAGTAATTCAACAGGCGAAAGAGTGCCAAAGACGTTGTAGAGTCTTAAAGAAATTCACAAAAGCTTTTGTTCCCTGTTGGAAGACTCCTATGGTTTAAACAGGTGCTGACTCAAAACATTTTTGCCTAGTTTATTAAATGTAATCTGCTGTTGCCATGGCATTTCCTACATTCATTGTTTCTACAGGATAATGCCTACTGACCTTGATGATCCCTTGACTTTTCCTCCAGCACCATCAACAGGTTGACATTTGGGGTTCAGAGTGACATCACATACATCAACAACTGTTTTGGCTTATCTATCCAACAGTTTGGTTTTCTTTGAGCATTTCAAACCCACAGAGCTGCTAGCGTGGTTGTAGATTCAGTATATCTTGCTTTGTTTAGGGTCTTTGTTTTAGACAGAGCATCTTCTTGGTGGGGTTGAGTTTGGCCACAAAAAGCTATACTAATAAAATAGATAAGAAATATCATCAACTTGCCAGTGTTTCCATTAAAGCAGATCAGCAGAAATGAGGTTTTCCATTGTATGGTTGTTTTTTTATGATATTGCAAAACTCTCTTTTGTATATGTTCAACTTCGATGGACTGGTGTGCCTCATCCCAAAGAAAAAGAGTTGAGTGAGAGAAAAAGTCAGCAAGGTATATTGGGAGACTGGGAGAACAAGACTACATGAAGATAGAGATAGAGTCAGTCTAAGAACATCTAAGCAGGGTTTTAATTTCCCACGGGACCCTGCTGGGATCTTGTGGTCCCCAATACACCAGGCTGTACTGAAGAGAACTGACTCTGACCAAATGAAACCAAATGGAAACCCCATGGTGACAGGCAGGCCAATTAAGGCTCAAGCGATACCCATGGTCTCAGATGACCTCTAACAGGTCAGACTGTGTGTGTGGAGGAAAGGGTACTATGTTAGATTCTGGCCAAAATGGCCCAAGTGTGTTTAACTGAATTGAACTACATTTATGTGTGTGTTAAGATGTGTGTTTCCTTTCCCAGGTATGAATCCAGTTTGAGAAATTCAGTTTTCATGTAGTCCTTAAATGATTATGCATACATCCGTACAAAATACTCTCCTCTTTCTCTTAAGCCATATGTTGTTTTAAATATTAATATACTGTAGTCTGAAGCAATAAAGTGAGGAATAAATATTTAGATTGACTTGCATAACCCTCCAAGCTGTACTTTAGCCCATGGAAGGCTGTAAGAAAAGGAGTCTATAAGACTGTCCTAATTAACATAATGCTCTGAACTGTGTGCAAAAACCTCACATCTGTATAAAATCTTAGAGGCAGTATACACAGAGAGTTTCACAGCGCAGACCAGCGATTAGTTATCCTCAGCTTTTCAATAAACTCAATAGATTGCCTAGAGAGGCGAACACAGAACATATAAATTACCCCTAAAATAGGACAAGTGCTTACTGTGATCTGTCTTAATTTTTTATGCCTGGTTGGCAGGATTAATGAAAGGGTTTTGAGCAGATGCTATTGATGTTGTTTAAAAAAGAAATAAGAAAAAAAACACAAGATAAACTGCTGAGTTACAAAGCCAATAACACTTTATAAAAGCAGCGATCGCCATATGTGTGTCAAGGCACTATTTCTTTTCCTTAGAGAAGTGCTGTTTGTGTCTTCTTTATAACACAGTGATACAAAGTAAATTTGGTTCTATGTCAGTTCTTTACATGAGTGGTTGGAAAACTTGGCAAACACAAAAAGCTTTCAACAGAATAATGATTCTGATTGGATTAAGTTCCTTGGGAGGTCACAGAAATCATTCTTAGCAGCACTCCTTAGCAGCGCTAATGCCATCTTAATTAGCTATTTGTGAGTTTTTCACCTTCAGCTCAAGTTCAAGCTCAGAACAGTTTAAAGAGAGTCTAATCATTTCAATCTTTTCTTGACAGACACCTCGTGTTATAGTAATATTATAAACCATGGGACTTGTTTTATTTAAATTTGTTATTGATGATGGGTGCTTACAGGAATCCAGCTCCTTAAAAAGGGACTATTTAAATATTTTATTATGGGGTGGCGTTTAGCTCAGTTGGTAGAGCAGCAGCCCCATGTGCGAAGGCTCAGTCCTTGCTGTGGAAGCCCAGGGTTTGAAACCGATCTGTGTTTCTTTCCTGTGTGTCATTCCCCATCTCTCTCTCCCCACAATCCTGTCACTTTAGCTGTCTCTGTCAAAATAAAAATCTTTAAATATTTTATTATATCGGTAGCTTTGAAATGTCAACAACTGTTGCATTGATTGCCAGGAAACCTGGCACAGACATTGATATTCCCTGTGACATAAGATGAATTAATCATTATAGTAAACACAGTAAATACCTGCCTAACATCAGCATATTAGAATTCCCTTTGTCGATATGCAGACATAAGAATTTAGCTCAAAGCAACACTTTGCCCAAGTACAGTGTCACTGAGCTGTTAACAGGGATCTAAGTCTTATTCAATAGAGAAAAAAATTGGACCAGTAGTGGCTGACCCCCCTCGCCTAACCCTCTTCTTCCTTGTGTGAAGGAGAAACTATTACACCAGATGCTCAATCTAGAGCCAGTCTTTAAATTGTCTGTTTGGGGCTGTTGTGGAGGATTCTGTGGAGGAACATATAAAAGACTCATTCTAAGGTGACAAAAACATAATGATTCTTGTTTTCAGGTGAATATACACTTAATGAAATCATAATTATGTATGCTATATTTAAGTATTATTAGTAGTATCAGTATAGGATTTGAAGTCAAGAAGTTGCCCTACAGTGGTGTCTGCAAGACTGAATTTTAGATTTGTTCATAACAATAAAATGGAAATGGTCTGGCATTTATTCTTGCACTATTAGCACTTATCACTGCAAGTTGTTAAAGCTGTGTTATTGAAGCAATGGCAGAGAAGTAAAAAATCATGTTTGTATCACATTCCTGGAATTGCATCAACACATTAAAACACATTCAATCAAGTTGAATATCTGTGTTTAGGGAATATGACACATGGCTTAAGGGGTCCACAGAGACGATGCTCAGTGAACAGCTAATGTGTTTTCACATTTGTTGTTGTTTAATGTTAACGCCAAAACAACTATTGATGATTGATATTAATAACCTGTCTAACACATTGTTTAAAGTAATCAGTTACTGTATGAGTGGTGTTATTTATTAACCTGATCCATTATACCACCAGACTCTCGCCAACTTGTGCTGATCTTGGCTTTTTTCCAAACCACAGAGCTTCTAAATGAACATCAGTGGCATCATGAATTAAAATGGAAATCACAGCGTAATGCCAATGCATTGAAATGGTTTTCCAGGGAGACTTTCAAAAGCTAGTTGACATGCAAAGTGGCAATTGATCAGAAAAACACATTTTGTTCCTGTCAGTTAAAGAAGTGTCCTTTGATTCATAACATGCTATTGATACCATGTGAAGGATTTTAGAGAAAAATACATTTGCTGCAACTCATCGACTCATGCCAAAAGTAGTGGCAATTAATATTAGTTTAATTACTAGATTTATCTCAAAGGATGAGAATGGAAGACAGCAGTGTTAAATATGTCTGTGAATGTCAAAAGCTGATCTGAGACTGGCTGAAAATAAACATCTGAAAGGGCTCTGACCCTGCCAAATGGGCATTTAAGAAGATTTCATCAATGTGACCTGAGTTTTGTTCTCTTAATTTTCTTATTTCACATGTCTTCATTTAACAAGGTTAAAGCATTTCCCTGACTCTGGCAGTCACCTCATTTGTTGTTTTCTAAATTTAACCACAAAGAGAGAGAGAGAGATTATGAGATTCACTGGAGCAGCAGAAATTGTCCTGCTCTTCAGTGAGCTATTAAAGTATTTATCGCTAAAAGGAAGGGCAATGACCAACAAATGCATATTGACTCTAATTAAATTCTCCTAATATCTAAATCAGATTTCTAAAGCTTAAATTACTACGACTATGTCTGCAGACAGTATGTGATAGTTAAATAGAATTGCTCAGAAATACATAGAATACACAATTTATTTTGTAGTTTAAATATGAAAAGTATACTTTTGTATAATTGCAACGGCCATATATTGTCCAATTACTAAAATATATTTCAAGTCTAGTAAAAGGCCAAGCAATTTCAACACGTATAACGCTGGAACATCATTTTTCAGTGAGAAATGGGTCAGAGGAGTCCACTGACATGACATGCTGCAGTTTTGCTTTCCTCTTAGGTGAACCTCAGGAGGACAATAACTAATATTTCAGCAGATGTACATGAACCAATGATAAAAGTGGTTATTCCAGGTCACCAGAGAAGAAAACATGTATAGTTTAATTAGTTGAGTACGAGTGCGCGTTTCATTTCTTCTGACAAGAAGCACTCTTGTTGCTAGGTTCTAGGGTCTACACGGCAAATGAGTTCAACCTATCCGAAGACCATTTAAAGAAATAATTATTCTATAAATGATTATACACATTAAATAGTATATAGAGAAAAATCCAATATAGACACTAGGCAGGTTGTGATTCACTAAAAAGGTCTGGTTCATTGAATCTAATTTGTGCACATATGTGATTAGAGAAAGGGTTTATTATCATCTTCACAACCTAAAGATAAAACATTTGTATCACTGACCCTCTGTGCTGAGAACCTGATGATATTCATGAGCATTCACAGCATATTAAGTCACCATTATGACCAAGTAGGTTAAGTCTGGCATGCACATGTTATGTATTGAAATACATTTCCATTAACCTTAATGGGAATCCTGTGCAATGTCATTTGTTATGCATGTAAGTTTTTTCTACCAGCCTTCAAAAGTATCTCTTACTAATGTGTGCGTGTGTTATCTTCAAGTGCTTCACTGGAATAAGAAAGGCTATTACTGTTATTATACATCAACGTGTCACAACAGCAGTCCATACCATTACACCTAGAGTAATAGGAAACACAGAGGGTGGTGAAAGGCTGTAATAGTTTTGTGTGGGTGTATGTGTGGATAGACAGAGAGCAGATAACAGAGAGAAAATGAAGGACAGTTGGGAAGAGAGCGGGATTTAGAAGCCTGAGGCATCATACAGCACACACAGATGCTCGCCGATGTTAGAAATAAACTTCTGAACCACCCTTCCTTGTGGAACAGGACTCACGTTGTTTACTGATTTGCATGCCTGTCTCCGAAAGGGAATAATTAAGCAATTGACTGACCTGAATGAAGGAATAATGGTTGTACTAGATAAAGAATGGATGCCGGACTTGAGAAGTAGACATTAGCGGAATCTCTTTGAATGGACTGGTTCTTGTGTTACAGAGTGGTACAGAGGTTTACTTCTAAGTAAACCTAAGATCTAAGACTTCTTTCAACATGTATTTTTCAAAGATAGAAATCTGTGTTAGTGAGCACTTCAGCTTTGCCAAGATAATGATTAAGAATTATAACTATCATACAATACATTTTATCTTGAAAAAACACATTTATTAGGCTCTGAACTGTGGAATTTTCACATAGGGACACCAGTTTTCCCCCCAGGAGATCAAAGTCATGACCCCATCCTTCCCTGCCTGTGATTGACTTACCCTAAAATTTCAGCAAAAGCAGTGTAAAGGAGCATCTTCATATTAAGGAGAACAGAGGCAAACTCAAAGTGCAAACAACTGGAGACCGGAGAATCATGTTTAAACAGTTTCTTAATTTCACAAAGGGTATGTGTTGTGCAGGTGGGGGAGCCAGTGTTCGGGGTGCTGCAAGGTTGGTGGTAGTTGCAACCCCAGAGTGCAAATGTGAAGACAAAAAAGCACTGCATGAGGCAGGTTACAAATATACAGAATTGACCATAATGCTTTTTACCACGAGGGTGACTGAAAGATCTGGTGAAGTCTGGAAGGTTAAACTGGTGAAAGGTGTGATGTACAAATTTCTGAACAATATTTGAGAGAAATAGACCTTTTGTGTGCACAGAAGACGACTCAGATCTTTTACTGTAACCTGTGAGAAAACTTACAATTTACAGTACACCAGTTACACCAGTCACGATAGTATTAATCTTCTAATCATAATCACACAAATATATACATATATCTATATATACTATATACTTCATTGCTATACATACTGTAAACAACTGTTTTAAATAGGAAAATACTGTCAAAAATAAGTTGCATTTTTTACTTACTTCTAAAATAAATGTATGCATTCGCAAGCCAGATCAAGATCTTCGTGACTTGAAGCAGTGAAAACACTGAATCAACAAAAAATGAAAGTTCCTTGTAGTTGCTTTAGTAATGTTGTGCTGTATTATGGACTGGATACCACAATCTTAATGTTATTAGGCTAGTTAGTTTTCTAATTTATCTAAAAAGATTTCCAGTAACCCAGGTTTAACATGCTGGCTTATGTTCTGCTGATACAGTAAATGACTCAATTCAAGAATGTGATTGTTTTTTTTAACCTTCAACCACAGCCTTCAAATGATTACATGACGGTCAACAATATATTAACACTATGATACACGAAAGGCTCCTAACTCAGGGTTAACCACTCGAACGAGCCATGCAAATTTAAAGTGAAAACCATTTCAAGGTTCTAAAAGTCAGTTTGTCCCCCAAGCTACTTTAATTTCCCACTTTTTTAAGTAGCACACAAACACCTATACACATTTAACAATTTCTTTTGCGGTAATCTCGTCCTCCCCTGGCGCCAGGATTTTGTACAACTCCCTAAG
Source organism: Larimichthys crocea (assembly GCF_000972845.2). NCBI lineage: Eukaryota > Metazoa > Chordata > Actinopteri > Sciaenidae > Larimichthys > Larimichthys crocea. The sequence goes on from NC_040032.1 coordinate 2,593,192, forward strand.
GAAGCAGCTTTATTGGATGACATAGAAAAGACAACCCTAACTGTCTTTAGGCCTCCCCTCCTAAATCACAAACAACTAACCCCCTAATCGAAGTGTCTTAGTTGTCGACAATGATGAAAAACACTCACAGCACTTGCAATACGTGGACACACGTAGGGAAATTAGCAGCTACACCTAACTCATTTTTAAACTTTCAAACTATTTTAATTCTATTGAATTTTATTTATAGGGCAGCAAATTTATAGCAGAAGCTATCTCATGATTTAACAATTCCCACCATGAGCAACGACTTTGCAACTCTGGCAAGGAAAAACTTCCTTTCAAGAGGCAGAAACACTGAGCAGGACCCAACTCATGGTGTTAGTAACATGCATTAAGGGGACATGAAGGTGTATGTTTTGCTTGATGTGATATCATACGCTTATTCAGATGCATTATAAGGACACTTCTTTGTTTTAAAGTAATATGGCTTTTTAAATTCACGCTAAAATCACATATTTATCATCTCCTATCGCCCCCTTGTTCAACGGAACTGCAAACAGGATAGGTGTAAAGGTTAAAAATATCCTAATATGGGGCCTTTTTAATCAGTGTGGAGAGGTGGTCTTTGCATCCACGATTGGTTATGTAAATATTAACTTGAAAATCACTAACCAATCTATACTATACTTGGTGGCGAGCGGTGGCCAAACATTAGTGATATACTGTTACAACAGTCTATAACAGGAGGGTACTGTGCACAAATTTAAAGCTGCAATAACTTTCACACATCTGTAGATATTCTGATGAAAAGCAGCTACAAAGAACTTTTATTTTGTGTTGATCCCCTGTGTTTCCACCACCTTGTTTCGTCTGTTTCAAGGGGAATCCGACCGAATCCGACCCAGTGTCTACCTTTTAAAAATAGCATAATAACAAAAATAGCTTTGCTCATGGCCTTCTTCTTTATGTAGGTCTTATTCATATAGATGTATCAACTGTTTTGCTTAAAAACTCTATGTCATGTTTGTTGTCAAATTCACATTTCATGAGAAAGAAGATTAACAACAACAATCTTGATATGGTAATTATGTAAATTCTGTGTCACACTGATCTAGAGATTGTAGTGATTGACAGGGAGTAAGTTTCTGAGTCGTATTCTGCTGTCTTTGTTTAGCGTTGAGAACATTAACATAAACAGGGATAATGATGGATTTCAAAAGAAGTATTTCTTTTATGTTTAGTGCTATGCAAATGCCAAGATAATCAACTAGCTTGACAGCGGTAGGCACTAATTTATGAGAAGGAATACATTCTGGGTATTTTACTCAGCGAAGCACTATACTAGACACATAAAAACATTAGCAATGGCTTTCAAACCTCTATAAACATCTGTCATTTAATCAACCTTATTTGAGAAAAGCTTTTGAAAAATGTTCTTTTCATCTGGTCTCTCTAAAATTGCAAAAATTAATAAAAGTTTTGGGATACCCAACCTATCCCCCCTTAGGGGTCACCACTGCCAGTGTCAATAAATCTATGTGAGCTCATTTGATAAGGCAGCAGTAGAAGGAAATGTAATTCAGCTAAATCTTTACTGCTGGATAATCTCTCACAGCTCATGCGCTGTGGGAATTGAATCAAGCGGCACCACTGGCCTAGTTCAGCCTCCCCCAGATTCCTTACAGTCTCATCAATCAGGCTTAATCACTTCCACTTAAACAAGGTTCTCCTCTATCCCCATACTTGCTAGCTCTATAAAGCAGGGAGTAAAAGAAATTACATTGATGGCGGGATACTTAGTGATTCTTTTCCCCCCTGTTTTGTTGATATCTGTAGGGCTCTGCAAGTTTGAACTGACATCTATAAGCAGGGATTGAGCAGGAAATCCATAAAGTGATTGAGTTCATTAGTGGTCTTAACAGTCATGAAACTGAGACAGAAATACCCAATTAGATGTTATCTTTTAGTCATTCCTTCTTTAGTGTGGAGGACACATGTTTGGACAAAAAGAGGCTTTCTCATTTACAACAAACTAACAAGCAAGCCTGAATAACAGCAGCACTAAACCGTAAGAAAAGCTACATATCTACTCTACAGAATTAAGTCACATTACAGGTATTGAGTTAACATAAATTAAATGGGTCTTTTTAAAGTTATTAATTTAATATGGGTAGATTGAAATAGAAAACAAAAACAAATTATTTAAAATAAGAAAAATATTGAGTTGATATAAAAACAAAAAATCAAATTAGTTTAAATAGTAATAATAAAAAATAATTTATGATATATGATTCTGTAGGAAAAATAAACTCATTCATTATGAAGCACTCACTATATTTAAAAGTTGCCAATATGACCTTAAAATTCATGTATTGATGAAACAACTGAAACAAATAGGTCTTTCTGTTGTATATTAAATCAAACCACGGAACGTTCAAAGTGCTCTTTGAAGATACAATATCCTACATCTGAATATTATAAACACCTGTGACCTACAAAAACAATACGTTGCATGTTTAGTGGCAGTGACACTGCAGTAAACTACCAGCATCACACTAACGTATCATACAAACCATCAGCCTTACGTGTTAGGAATAATCAGATGACTTTTTTCCCTATCTCAATTTGACAGTTCAAACATTTGTAATCCCGGATTATGTAAAAGTATGGCCATGGGTCATTAAAGGTCATAAAGTTCCCACAGTTCAGAAGCCTCATAGAAGGTTTTGAAAGTTCCCCGACCAGAAGATCTTTTCTTTGTCTCATTAGTGTTAGCTCACAAGGACAAAGAAAAGTAGGGAGTTTTGGGGCCGAATTGACCTGCAGTACACGCAAAGACAAATCATGATACATGATATTTATGTTAACATGTTTGTGCACTATTGGTATACAGAGTAGAGCTACTTCAAGACTTAAATCATCAGTAGGTGGTTAGTAACCTGTATGTGAGGTGGAAATTTACAATGGATTGCTGAAATCCCATTGCAAACAATTTGTATGGTAATAAGTGGGTAAATTATGACTTTGGAGATGATGATGACCCTGAACTTTACATAAGCATAACATGATGGATAGACGGTACCTAGGTGACAAACTGGCAACAGTCAGTTGGCTGCAAACCACTTAGATGTCAGTGTTCGCAGTCAACGTCCAGTGGGCATAACAAAGATGGTGGAAGCAACAATATGTGGATAAGCTACACCAGTCTTGTGTATCATTAATTCAAGCAGCAAAATCTTCTAGAGGGAGCAACAACCTAGTCTAGAAGATGAATTTATAGGTTGACATTTCCACAGGGGAGATGGGTAGTTATGGAGAAGGCACTGGAGGACTACCCTCAAGAAAAATCTGGCATGATGTCAATATGGCTCAGGTTTCAGTAAATGCTGTTTGTCATTATCTGGGCCCATTCCTTGCATTTCTTCAACTTGTCATTGCACTGTAACTCATGTCACATCTGTCACCCCGACAGGTTTACATTAATCTATTGGCACCCTCTTTCTCTTTTTATCAATTCTGTCTTTCACACTAAGGATGTCTCTCTCTTAGCTTATATTACACAGCATGAGAACATGAGATTTAATGTCTTTTCAAAATGATGCTTTAATTATCTAGTGAAAAAACAAACTTATTAAGAAATAAAGAAGAAAACAACTGTGAGAAACACAGAGCGAGTAAAACCCAGGTGTTCTACGTGTGGTAACCATGGAAACACATAGATATAAATATTGACTAGTGTCAGGAAGTGAGGAAAGTCAAAGGAAATAACATTAAGTTAGCGGTTTGTGGTTAATTGCAGGATGATATGTTGACACATAATGGCAATCCTGTTTTGATAACCATAGACTTCTATACCTAAAGTTAGGTAAATTATTATAGTCATATAAGTAGTAGTATCTTTATAGCTTAGTTGGTAATACGTTGGTGATATGTTTGGTAGCGAGTGGTTTTATGTGTGAGACAGACATAACCGTGACAGAGATCACATCCACATGATGCTCCGTCTGTCATATTGTCCGTAAGTCCCTACCTACCTTGTAGTTTCTCAATGAGTGAGTCACTCCATGTCTGAAAAGACTCAGTCCATTGTAAGTAAGAGGTCGATAGTTCTGAGTGGATTTTTCTAAATTACGGTCTAAATGCATCCCAGTGCTTGAGAAAATATGAACATCTACAGCAAAGTGGTGTTTGTTGGCAAGTGTCAGAACTGTAAAAGCATCTACTTGGCAAACTTTAAAAGAGACGAGAGGATGAGACTAAGCCAGCACAAAGATGTCATTCAAGCACTTCAGTTCAACTGAAATGGCAACTACGAAATTGTATCTCACAACAAACGTGACATATAATAAAAATTTGATGACTGTTGTGTTCACTGTGTGCGCCACCATATTGCTGTGATATCAGGTGTGTTTCTGTCTTGTGCTTACACAGATCTTGCCCAAGTTTCTGACTTGAAGACTGTTCCATTACATTTTTCCATGTTGGAGATAATGGTTACACTACCTTGAACAAAGGGCTGTTGCCAAGTCTTTTTTCCTTTTTTCTAGTGTTTCTTCCCCTTTCCTGGCCTTTTCTGCTCTCCCTTCTGTCCGTCTCTTTCTGTGTATGTTTGCCTGTGCTCATGTCTCGCTCTCATTTGCGACTGCCGCAGAAGAGACTCATTACTGACTCACTTGCTGTCCACCAGATCATCAGCCCAGCAGTACTCCAGTCCATCGTCTAGTCTTGCCAAATTGTTGGTACCAAGCACTCTCTCAGCCACCTTAGTATTGTGCATAAAAAGTTAATCTCTTTGTGTGCTTTGTCTCTCTTCGTGTTCATACTTTGTTTCCCTCTGGATCATCATCTGCTTACCTGCCAGCTTGCCCAACTCTCCGTCTGCCATGCTCACTGCTAAGCACATCACCCCGGCCTCAAATGTTCCCATAGCCTGGTCTCGACTGCCAGTTCCTCTGCTTTCAACCATCTCCCCCACCCCCCAGCCAACTCTACCTCCACCACTCTCCACTTTGTCCTCCATTTTCGCCAGCTGGAGCACTCACTCACCCTCTCAACATCCAATCCAAATCCTTTTGCAACAAAGTCCTTTTCGGTCATCTAATCATCGAGTCTGTGTTCTGCATTTGTGTTTGATAGTTGAATGTAACACACACTACAGGGCAACATGATAATCATGTAAAAATGACCATAATGGCACACATGTTCAGACAATCTCTCACAAGAGGCTTTCAAAGTGTTGTACTTGCTTATGCAACAAAAAGTGACAGAACCTCACTTCCACACAGCTAGCCCATTGCAGTGTAAAGTGTTTGAGTGAATGATGGAGTATCCCTTACAATGAAACAGAAATTGTTGGATACAGCCAAAGCTCTTCTTAAATGGTCATCGTATCCTTCCCTCTTTATTTCAATAGCTGAAAAGAACTGATCACATTGACCAGCCTTGACATCTTTCAGTAATAACACAGTGGTGATGCAAGGAGACAAAAAAAAGCATCCTGAGTGCAAGATCTGCTGTGAGCATTATCCAGGACATAAGGACAAGGCAAGCCAGAAGAAGGATGACTCTGACCCCCAACATGACACCTCTATAGGAACAGAAAAGCACCTTCAGTAATAGACTGTTACAGATCTGCTGTGTTCCAAGGAGCACTTTAGGAAGTCTTTAAACTACATTTCTCTAAAACGCAATAATCATTGGAAATGAAAATGTATAATGAATTCATGATGGTGTTGGTGTGACGCTTTTAGGGGAGTAAATCTGCTTTGTATTAGATTTTGTGAGACAGTTTTATAGTTTGAGGAGGCTAGGTGTGAAATCTTTGGGAGTGAAGTTGCTGAGGATAAAAAAGCCATTTATACAAGGAGAGTCTTGTTGCTCTAATCTGATTGGCAAAACTAGTAAATGCAAATTTCAGTGCAATGCAGAGTTTGGTAGGAAGGAGATGAATAAAATGAAATAGCTCTGTCTGCCCTTGCAAAACGTGAGTTACAAAATATAACAATGAATTTCTTTCCTTGCATTTTTCCTTGTGGAGACAATGGGTAAACTCAAGGAAAAGTTGCATTTGCTAACTCACTCACATGCTGCCGTTCAGCCACCTACCTCCATCTTTATTTCTTTTCTTGTTCTCACTCTTTTATCTCCTCACACACCTATTTCTGTTTGCTTCTTGCTCTTTTCATAGATTAATAGAAAGATTAAAAGATTAATATGACACATTTGCAATCAAAGGAAAGTGAGTCAGAGGACAAGCTCGATTTAATAAAGATCTGCTGCAGACGAAGCTGAGCTGTTTTGCAAAGTACAACGATCAGCCATAACATTTGGACCACTGACAGATGAAGTGAATAACACTGATTATCTTGCTGTCATGCAGCTGGAAAAATGGGCAATCATAAGGATTTGAATGATTTTGACAAGAGCCAAATTGTGATGGCTAGACAACGGGCTCGGAACATCTCCAAAACTGCAGCTCTTGGTTGGGTGCGGTGTCAAAAGTGGTCCAAGGAAGGAAAAGCAATGAACCAGAGTCATGGGCAACCTAGCTCATAGCTCAAATTGCTGAAAAAGTTAGTGGTGGTTTTGATAGAAAGGTGTCAGGACACAGTGCTGTGCAGTTTGTCGGGTATGGGGCAGACCTGTCAAGGTGCCCATGCTGACCCCCATCCATTGCCAAAAGCGGCAAAAATGAGCAAGTAAACATCAGAACCGGACCACGAGCAATGGAAGAAGGTGGCCTGGTGTGATGAATCATGGTTTCTATAACATCACATGGTGCACAACACATGGCATCAGGATGCATTATGGGAAGAAGGGAAGTTCACGGAAGCAGCATGATGCATTGGGCATTCACGTGGATATTACTTTTACAGGTACCACCTATTGCAGACCATGTACTGTACACCCTATCAGGTCTTACGTTGGTCTAACTGCAGGCATCATCATGTATCGTACACCTTTGTGGTGCTTGTGACCACTGAACCCAGAAATAGCTTGGCACATTGAATATTTCCTTTACTGTGGTGCACAACGTAATAGGTCTTTTTCTTGTCATTCAATCAGTCTGTTCACTGCAAAACGAAACGCTGAAGTGATACACCTGAAGTAATACGCCATAACCTTGAGAGACGGTGAACTTTTGACTCAAACACCAGGGTGTGCCGCATAAAGCAGAAGCTGGAGAGATCTCATTATGGATAAACAAAAGGTGATGTGGACTTTTAGACCTTGCATTTAAAATAAATATTTCAGTGAATAAAAGAGAATTCCCTTCACTGCTTCTTTTGTTCTCCCCTCTGTCATTCATTCCTTCTTCCTTTCATGCGTCCTTTCTCTTTCTTTAATGAGTCTGTATATGCATTTGGTTTCTTTATTCCTTCGGTCTCCTCAATCTTCCAGCACACCCCCTCCTTCCTCGTTTTCCTTTCTCTGCAGTGGTCAGCTTCAGAGCGATTTACGTCCTTCTAATGATTGTGGCCACTCCTCGACCACGTCTGCATGTTAAATTAGTCTTTCAAGCTCATAAACATGGACACACAAACTCTGTCTCACACACATACACAGAAAAACATAAAAGGCTGAAAAGAGCGACAGATGACAGATAGACAAACATGGCGTTAGTCTTTCGGATGTGTCCTTGTGGGCTTTCATGCCCTTTTTGAGAGTCGAGTCTTGCTCTGATTAACATTCCAAACCCGCTCTTTTTTTTCCTCTCCTTTATGGAAAATAGGCAATCTGCACTCGTCAAGTATTATTTATTTTTTATTGAGATAGATATGGGGTGGGCACAGTAGAGAGTGTCCTGACTGGATTCGTAGCCAGCACATCCATCCAGTTCTCTATTTTTAAATTACAGCTCTTAGTTAAACCATGTCTACTGATATGAGTTTGCCTCAATTCTACATGTATCATATATTAATTAATATGCATACTACTTGGCTCTATAAACTGTTGTAAAGACATCACGTTCTGTAGTCACTCATCATGGATATTGCCATGATGCAATGATTTTGCTAATTAAATCCTGACCGCACTGACCCAGACACCTCCACAACTTGGCCAGCATCCTAGTCAACATAGGCAGGCCAGTAGCTAAAGACACTGGGGTCATATCCATGGTATTATTCTGGTTCTAAAATTTTTAATATACATACATATACTTAATATTTTCATTGTGAAGTGATGAATTCCCAAAACTGGTTGTTGTATGGTATTTTACAGTATGGTCCTATATTCTTTTATTCACTCCAGGTGAGGTGTATACCTACAGTATATATAATGACATACTGTATTATAGTTATTTCAGTTGTAGATATGTGGAAGATGACAGTCTTTTTTGGTGTGTGTATCAACAATAAGCAGCAATAAGAAACGAAAACTGAAACTAAACCTGTCTTCCAGAACTTCCACTGGTTCTCGGTCTCACAGCGGACATTGTTCAAAATCCTCCTACTCACACATAAGAGTCCCTCCTGCTTCACACACCTGCTCGACCACCAAACTCCATCCTGCAGCCTCTGCTCCTACATTAGTACTTATAGAATATTGATCTGGTCAGGTAAGTAGCTGGGGGTCTTGTTAATCATTTTCATCTGTTTTGGTGTTATTGAAATTAACAATAGGTACACTAGAGGGGCACCAATGAGACAGCTCCCAAAACAGGAATGGTTTTACAGGTGGAGGCTACTGACATTTTTTTCATCCTCATCTTTTCTGACCAAATTCTTATTAGTTTTGCATTTGGCTAGGGTCAGTGTCACTGGTAGCATGGTGCAGTACCTGGACCCTACAGAGGTTGCACAGGTAGTCTTACTCCTCCAGGGTGGCACATCAATACATGTCTTTGCCAGAGGATTTGCTGTGTCTCCCAGCACAGTCTCAAGTACATGGAGGAGATTCCAGGAGACGGCAGTTAATCTAGGAGACCTGGACAGGGCCATAGAAGGTCCTTAACCCATCAGCAGGACCAGTATCTGGTCTTTTGTACAAGGAGGAACAGGATGAGCACTGCCAGAGCACTACAAAATGACGTCCAGGAGGCCACTGCTGTGAATGTCTCTGACCAAACAATCAGAAACAGACTTCATGAGGGTGGCCTCAGGGCCTGACGTCCTGTAGTGGACCCTGTGCTCATTACATTACATTACATTACATCTGTAAGTCGCTTTTATCCAAAGCGACTTACAGAGTTCACTGCCCGGCACCGTGGAGCTCGACTGGCATTTGCCACAGAACACCAGAATTGGCAGGAGCTAAGTGATGCCCTGGTGCAGATCTGGGACACCATCCGTCGTCTCATTGGGGACCTTCCCCTGACATTTTCAGGCATGCATACATGCACGTGGAGGCCATACAAACTACTGCGTACCATTATGAGTTGCTACAAAGAAATTTTTTGGCAAAATGGACTAGCCTGCCGCAACATTTTTTTGCTTTGATTTTGGGGATGTCTTTGTCTTTCAGCCCTCTGTAGGTTGATCATTTTCATTTACATGAATGATGTGGCATCCCAACACATTACCCAGTCCATATCAGGAAAGATATCCAGATCCGGATGTGTTTTCAAAGCGTTCCTTTAATTTTTTTGAGCAGTGTATGTATGTTATATATTTGTCTGATTCTAGTAAATCATCTATAACATTATTTCCTAGGCGATTATTGATACTCTGGAATTAAAATGCTTAGATTTACACTTTTGTCTGATCAACATTTTTCTTGGACAGGTTATGCCCAAATCCTATCCATTACTCATGATTTCTGTATTTCCTCAGTATTTATAAAATCCTGGCTACAGCTCTGCAGGGAATTCTCTGTCTTAGAATGATTGCCATTCTTTGTGTGTATTGTTTTTCAATGAACCGTCCTTCTGCACTGTCAATATCAGCCAACACTTGAGCCAGAAAGGAAATCCCATGATAGGGTTGATGCATTGGCTCACATGACTGACCAAAGCTACAAATCAACAAAGGCTTGGGCAGCTCCATTGTGTCTTGGGAAAGGTCTACTGCACAGACAAAGCCACAGTAAGTGGGGCAAACCAAACATGTGACTCTACTTAACCAGAGCTTACCTCTAATGTGCATATGAGGAAATATCAATATTATATGATATAATGTACATGCCTCTGTTTGCAGCCCAGTATCCAAGGAATTACATTCATATTAGACGATTTGGCACCTCATGCTGACATGCGAAATGTTCAGTGCCAGTTCAAGAAGTTCTGTGTCCTATATACAGCACATGTTGTGTTGTGTAGCAAGTCCAACAGTAATCCTGTTTGCCTTTTTATAATTACAATCTATCTCTATCTTATGAAGCGTTTTAGTTGCTTATCCATAACTTTACATTAAAGGTACTGTGCAGGGGGGCGTGGTGCATCAGCTGCAGGAGAGAGGTGTGGAGGGGGCTCAGGAGAGCAGAGCCAGGTGAGAGTGACTGACACCTGCATCCTGTTGAGCTAATCTCTCCTTTTAACACAGTAGCATGCTGGACCTGGGGGAGAAGAGAGACACGACACGAAGAGAGACGCACGCGGCTGTCAGCAGCATAAAACAGAAAGTGTGCCTGCGAACAACACCGACTGAGGTGTGATTGTGTCGTGAACTGAAATAAAACAGTAATTCTCTGCTAAAGCACCCACAGTGGCATCATACTACGCCACATGTACAGTGTGTGTTTTCATTAGTATATAATCATCACAAAATAAGATTCTTGTGATAGTATACCATGTTGCACTAAAAAACAAGTTTTTTCACAAGTTTCATGCCTACAGTCCTTTCTCCTACTGTACATGCTTGGGTTAGTGAGGCAAGAGAGATGCAATGTGAAGCCTCACTGATCAATACCACTAAATCCTATCATTTAAAAACAAATTTAAAAACAATGGCATGGCCCAAAAAAAAAGAAAAATCTCATAATAAATCAGAAGAGTTTAGCAGAATCATCCAATATCATCATTCTTGTTTGGTGATAGGGTTGTTATCTTTCCTTGAATGTGTGTTTTTGTTGTGATTCTTACAGTATTTGTAGTGGTATATTATGGAAAAATAGTAAATTAAACGGTTTAAATAACATCTGAGCGAAATAAACCTTGAAACCTTGAGAGTATCATCGGTTTACAAGATAAATCAGGAGACAAAGTCAATTCTGACAGAGCAAAAGAGGAACAGTCCTCATTCACTGCATGCACATTAGATGTCCATTTTGTTCATTTCAGTGTAGTCCTGCTCTACCTGGCTTCACAAACCAAAGCAAAAATGCAATCAGAGCTCACCGGTATAACAAGGTTTGGGGGTTGTTATCAGCTTACTCAACCAATTTAGCCGATATTTTAAATTATTGTACTGCAATGTGGCCGATAAAATCTGTCTGATCCTGATCTTTAAGTAAATTGGCCGATCGTTACCACATTATTAAGTCGCGCATGGCACTTAGTTTTGTTCATTAAGATAGCCATAACTATATCCAACAAAAGCTAATGAGGTAATAAAGTACCTGCTGTGCAAATGCAGGGCAAATGTCTCACACGGTTGGGAATCCACATTAGCGATACAAGACTCTGGAAGCTTGCAAAGGTGGGCCATTCCCTCAGCAGAGAATTTACATCTCTGAGGTAATAAATCACCAAGGAAAGAACGGGCACTCTGACAGCAATGTGACCACTCTTGTCTGCGGATCTACTGTAAGTACAAAACAAAGTCCTCGGTTAAATGGTATTTTGTGTGGCCCAAACTGAAGTCACATTTACTGAGGCTTTTGTGTCAGCTTTACATAGTATCCATTCAGCCTCTGGAGATCAGGCCTTAAAATGGTTGTTGTGGGAAAAAGAATGAATTAAACTGAAAACTGAGTGATGATTATTATTGCGCACTGTGGACTGAATGCTCTGACGCCAAATTATGTTTTGTGTTCATTAAACAAAAAAGTTACCTTGACATTCAATAAACCACAAAATCTTCAGAGAACATTTTCAGTATGTGTTTGAACACACTTACCTCGGTTTTAACATCAACACCGCCCACAGGTTCTGATTTAAGCTGCTGGAAATGCTGTTCCTCTCTGTACTGTGAGTTAAAGGAACTAACAAATCACATGTTTCATGTTTTGCATTTGCTTATTTGTTATAATAATAATAATAATACATTTTATTTAAAAGCGCTTTTCAGGGTACTCAAAGACACTTTACAAAGAAGTACATCAAATCATCAAAACAATATAAGATATAAGATAAAACATATTAGACATTAAACATTAAAAGCAATTTTAAAAAGGTGTGTTTTTGTCAGAGATTTAAAGATGGGCAAGTCAGTACAGTCACGGATGTGTTTGGGGAGAGAGTTCCAGAGGGAGGGGGCAGCTGCAGAGAAGGCTCTGTCGCCCCAGGTTCGGTGCCTGGTCCTAGATGGAGGAGTCAGGAGGTTTGCATCAGATGAACGGAGGCTGCGGGATGGATTGTGGCGATGGAGCAAGTCAGTGAGGTAGGAAGGGGCCTGGTTATGGAGGGCTTTATGTGTGAGGAGGAGGATTTTGAACTGAATACGCTGTGGAACTGGGAGCCAGTGGAGTTTCTGGAGGACTGGAGTGATGTGATCACGGGTGCGGGTGAGCAGACGAGCAGCAGAGTTTTGGATGTACTGTAGTTTTTTTTTAAAGTTTGTTAATTCTGCTTGCATTTTTTAGGGGGACCTTTCAAAGGTTGCTTATACTTCGGAGCAGGAGAGGAAAGGTCAAGTGTGTGGTACACAGAGCAAAGTCTCTTCAAGTGTCTTTAATTATTCATATGAGAGTCATGTTCATCACTTTGTGAAGCAGCGTGCGGTTTAAGTGCCCATACACACGCATACATGCAAAAGGATGGAGTACCACACAGTGTCATGCTTTTTGTCTTTCGCCCTAGAGGTCTGCACAGGTCACATACATCATAGATATTACAAAGTTACAGTGTTTCCACAAAGGAAACACCCTCTGGAATTATTGTGAATTGAAAGCAGCATCCCCACTGGAATGTTTATCACTTTATTACTTAATTATATTATGTATTAGGCTGCTGTGCACTGTTTACATACAGTATACTAGACTTGCTGACTCTGGAAATCCCGCAGTGTCACCTTCCCACATACAACAATCTCATTTCCCCTTTAACGGATCAATAAAAGCTTATCTTATCTTAATAATAAATCGCCACTCAATTTCAGCATTTGACCAAAAATGCAAAAATCTTGACAGGAACAAACAAGGTCGATATATGAAATATGAAGGTGTAAAAAGCTGATCGTAAATCTTTCCTCTCTAAAACTTTCAAAAAAAATAATTAGGACCAGCCACAACCTTTTCAAGTAACAAACAAAACCAACACATGAGCTTTGTTGAGTTATATGAGTCCCAACTTAAAGTTAGCACCCTTTGCTTTAATGAGAATCCAGTTAAATAGTTGGACAGCATTCTGTTACACTGAAAATTTAGACAAGGATAAGAAATCTTTTGTTTAAAGATAGCTCAGGAATCGGTGAGCATGTGCCTTGTTTCATTTTCCTCTCTGCTGAGTGCTGCGCTTCAGGGTTTTCCATAAAGCTCTGTGAGCTCTACTTGCAATGATAGGACTGTCCTGTCACAGCAATTAAGCATGGTCTCTGCCAAGATTTTTAAATGACAGGAACATTTGTCATAACAACACAGCCAAAATGACACTGTGAAGACAGCAAAGCCTGCAAGTCCAGTGACTGCTCATGCATGGCAACGTCTAAAGAAAGCAATTAAAACTGCAAAGTGCTTTATTTACAATCCTCTATTATCAGCACGGCGGTGCCATTATACCAAGCTATATTAGCAGGTTATCGTAAAGCAGCTTGTTGTTGCATATGTTGCGGTTTCAGACTATCAGTGTAAACCAAGCTGCTGCAGTGTGTCTGTACTCTGTTTCAACCCACTCACTTGGTTTATACATACATATATAGTACCTCTGCAGATGTTTTTGTGATTTACTCAATTTTAGATTACATTTTCTTAAATGATGAATTAGCCAGCCAATTAGTCATGACTGGCAGGATATCAAAATACAATTACCCCATCAGCAGGGCCAGACTGGCCATCTGGAAGAGCAGGAGTTTTCCCCGTTGACCAGTTGACCCTGTAGGCCGGCAATTAGTTGAGCAACATCAATATAATAGCATTATGAAGTCCCAGTTATTTGATTGAGATTACTTATACTGATTAGACCGGCCACTTGGCGTCTTTGTGGTATGTGACAACATTCGTAAGTACATTGTTTTCAACTTTCCGCTTTATGTTCAAACATGATGTTTCTGCCTTTTCTACATGGGTTGACATAACAATATGCCGCCTTTGGTGTCTGCTGTATATGCCATGATTGTAATGTTAAAGCACCTGCGCTTTCTGAAACCGATTCAATCAAATGCAGGTAACACATAACGAAAGGTAAGCAAGCAATGGCGATAACTTCAACACATAAATAAGTGTGATTTGAAGTCCTTATTCATATAAAAGCTATTTTCTTCAGATTTACTGATGAAAACTTATAGGAACATAATGAAAAATTCAAGGCGGACAGATGATCAGGATCTGCTTGGTCAACAACAACAAGCTGAGTGGAACAGAAGAAAAATCCATGTTTCCTGTCTGATGTCCATGTTAGACAATGGTGTTATTTTCGTTGTCCTTAATTTGCACGCTTACATTAACAAAAAAAAACGAGGCAAACGTTTCTTTAAAATGATCCGAATATTGCTCCTCTCATCCTCTTTAACCGTTTAAAAGCAGTAGACAGTTTAACAGTTTAATGAGCCAAGAGGGGAGTTCAGGCCCCTTCTGGAGGAAACATGTCTGGGAGGCATAAGTGTATACAGCATTTCATATCAATATGGTTTCAATGAGAGATGATGTTGAATGTTTCACGGAGGAGGCAGAAACTTGTGTTGGCATACATAAAGTTAGAAAACAGTTAACCTACATCTAAAAATTCGTAATAATCCCGCTGACACAACCAAATGTATTTTGGTCATGCAGCAGAGATGAGATTTAGGGATTTTGCATGAAGGTTAACTATCATTAGATCCCAGTGAGTTAGAAAGTTTTAAATTAATAATGGTAGGTACCTGCTGTGCAAGCAGTGCATAAAATCATAGGAAATGCATGAGAATAACTGGAGACTGCGGATATCCCTGCTGCTGATAGTGACAGATATTTATCTGAATAATAACTTCCTTTGCCATTTTTACTTCCAGCCTTTCCAAACGCTAATTAACTCGATGAATTAAAGTTAAGTGAACTTTTATAGGGCAATGGAACAATGACATATTCAGGTTAAAACAAAACCTCAGATCCATGGCCTGTTAACATTCCTATAACATGCTTTTACTCACATGTACTGGATATTAAAACTAATGGGTAGTCTGGATGATCCATTTAAACCAATGGCATTTTTTTCTAATTATCAACCTTCATGTCAGGGAGCAACAAAGTATGTATGTAATTTAATGTCAAAGGTAGCTATTGCCAAGAGAAAAGGCTGGTCAGTGGAGCAATTTATTTGAGGGAGTAATAACTGCTATGAATTATTATTTAATTCCTTCTAACATCTTTGCTCAGTCTAAAGTAGGACACACCGGCTATGCCTCAGGAGGTTTTGGGCATAAATCATTACATTACAAATGAATGGAAGCAAAGAGGAGACAGGTTCTCCCAGTGAAGCACAGAACACAGCAAACACAGCACTGGGCAGGAGCAGATAAATGGCAGCAGCTGTACAGCAGAATCACACACAGAGCACATACACTATGTGCTAATAACAGTAGATACATGCAATATACATGTATGTATGTATGTATGATCACTTTATACACTCAAGCCATTTCCAGTGTTCCTAGATTCACAGGTATTTTCAGATCTCTTAATTTAAATGGCAGCCAGCCATTTACCATACATATGCAAGGAGAGTTTTGGGTTTAGATATGTAGAGCCACATGAATTAATTCAGAGTGAGATGGACCTCATCTTTAATTCAATCAGAAGAGACTTCACCGTACATGAATATGAGATTGTGAGATCCTGGCAGAGCGCTTTGCAGGAGGAGTCCCAGTAAGGAGTCCCGAGCTCTCTGGTGGAGGATGGAGATGGAAGGCTGGTAGAGGGGAGGGAAGAGGAAAGTGTTTGGACATGTTCGAATCTTGCAATCCCATCCATAAACAATCACAAATGAGAGTAGGAAGGCACGAATGAGGCTCAGATCCACAATCTGACACCACACACCATCACCTTTCAAGGTGGTATTAGATTTCAAGCCTCTGCAACCTATGGTTACCCATAACAACCCTCTATGGGTTGATTCACAAACACTATCCTCCTGGAAGCATTTTCCCAGTTGAATGACCTTTTTCGCTCTGTCCTGGTAATATTTAGTTGCTAGTAAATTGCTAAATGCTCCAGTATGTTCACCAGCTAGACATTAACCATACATCTACTGGCTATTTGGTCCATAACAGTTTGAATACATTCAATTTTTAGAGTTTTTTTGCTGAAAACAGCTGGCTGCTGTGGCCAAGTTCCACACTATGAGTTAATTTTGTACCCGAAAGCCAAAACAATCAGCTGAAAGAGGCTATTAAGCTCCATAAAGCTGAGAGGAACTGCTGAGTCAGCCAATAATACTCAACGAATCATCGCTACGAGCAACTGTGTTCACATACAAGTAGCCATGTCATCCATTGTTAAGGCAAAATTAAGTTACGTCAATACTTTCATTTCCCATCAAGTTCAGGCTCAAGTTGCAGACCTACACAGTTTCCACAATGGAACATTACAGTATCAAATACTTCCTGCTTCTTCTACAATGTCATCAATTTTTGCTTCCATTATTTGATTTTCTGAGGTTTGAAGTGTTAAGTTACTGTCTGAGTGTTCTTCAAGTGCACAGCCAGCAGTCGCTGCTAACGATTGCAAAATTGATTGATAGCAAAGGGAAACTGCATTGAAATTTATATCAGAAGAATCATTGTGCAGAGTCAGAACCGCTCTTTGGACTATAGAATAGAATATATATGTACCTAAATTTTAAGATTTGTATACATGTAGCAGTAATTGCTTTATTGTATTGTATCTGTTTTATTTATTTGTTTGTAAAATGAGTTTGGTATCCATCTGCAATGACTTGTTCCACTTTATGCCACAGGATTTATCATTGCTCTAAAACTACTGTACCGTACTCTAAAAACATTAAATGCAAGTTTGTTTTTTATGAATTGGTTTCATAGTCATGCAGTGTTTATGTGCAGTACATAGAGGAAAAAATATACTCACTCTTACACGCATTGTAAAAGACCAAATATTCTTTTTCAGTGATGATGCAATAAAGAAATATTCCACCAAAATAAAAGGTTGGCAGGATCTAAGGGTTAGAATGACATGCTGATGTAACTTGACACATCAAACATTAGAATTATGACAGTATGATTATGAGGAACCATGCGTATCGGGTTTAGAGTGAGTGTACAACCTAGACATGGCAAAGAAATCGTGCATGAATAAAACATTGAATCATATGACAGTAAAACTTTTTAGAGACAGAGTGCTTCCTTCTGCCCTCAGTTTTCCAGGAGCTGGAAAGTTCAGCATCATTGTTTTGTTGTTTTATTAGTGTGATAAAGAAAAAGCCACTGGGCAACTGCCAATCAAACCATAACATTGTTTTTTCTTCTTCAATGAAAAAAAAAAGCCTTATTATGCGTTCAATATGTCGCATGCTGTGAATACTGTAAGCCTCTTTATGTGTGTCAGTCAGTCTGAAATGAAACTCAGTAGCCGCAGTCCAGAATTTGTTTTCGTAAGATGATGCATTTTCACATTCTTATTTCAGTCTAGCCTGATGACAGGAATGAGCCTTTTATTCTGAAAAAATGTCTGTTTTTATTAACCCTCTTTTCAAGAAATAGGCGACTTAATGTTTTACTATTTTATTGTTTGAGTCAAGCAGTCTTACTGAGGTAATACAAATGCCCGGCTAGATCCATTTCTTGATGAGATAAAGCACTTCACACCAGAGGGAGCGTGAGTCACTCCACTGGTTGGGGTGATGGAGAGAAAAGTAGAGGAGGGGTGTTGAGGAGGGAAAGGATTAAAAAAAGGATGAGAAAGGAAGTCAAGGGCATGTTTAGTAGGAGAAAAGAGGGGAGGATAAGAGTCTAAATTAGAATTTAGGCTTTAAACATAATCCATAAAATATAATTTAGTCTATAAATGTCAGGTTTTTTAAAGTTCTTCAAGTTTGGAACAAGATTTAAAACAAGTTTCTTCAACTTCACGGAGATGAGTGGGTGTATGAGTATAAGTATGAGCTATTTTTACTGACACGCTTGTGAACGTTGTTGGTTACCTTGACAGCGTGGGCTTGGTATAACAAGATTAATGACAGAATCTGTGCTTTTTGCAAATATGTCTTAATGTGAGCAAGATGCCAACAAAAAGTGAATCTTGCCTAGTTGCAAACGTATGACATGCTCAAGCTCTGTAGAATCAACTTATTGCAACTTTGGATAAAGAAGAGTTGAAACCTGCAGGTCGCCCAGAAAAAGAAGCAAAAAAACAAAAGCAGGTGTTTGCGGCTGTAATGCTTGCAGTGTGTGATTTTTAACAGTTTATATACAAACTCTTCAGAAACAATGTGCACAGGACAGATGGAGGTCTTTATGCAAGACACCCCTGAACTAATGGCTGCAAAACAGCTCATCATAGCCAAACTGTTAACAGCAGGGTCCTGTCAAAGGAAGGGAATCTTTTTAAAACAGTTGCTGCGTGTTGGTGAATCAATAATATTGAAGAGTTTCAGGTAACCAATTGATTGTAGCTCCTCAAAGTGAGGTCAAAGTCAGTCTGTGATCTTTAACACTTAATGATATTTTAACATTCAACTTTAACAGCATTGTAATGCTGTTGTCTAACCATAGCACCATAGCAGGGCCATATTTCTTCCATTTTGGGTTTTTTTTCTTTCTTTTTTTTTTTTCTCAAGGGAGCAGAAGAGTCAAGCAGATGCTATAAAAGTGATCAAAAGCCCCAGCCCCTCAGAGTTGAGCAGAGGCACTTGAGTAATGTTTGAAGTAGCTGTCAAGAAGGCCTCTGAGAATTTGCTGGCAGAGACTGAGGTAAAGACACAGCTCAAGGACATGTTCCTTTAAATGGATGCTCGACTACATTGAATTAAATGAAAAGATGCAATAAGATGACTAAAATAAAACACAGGTCCCATGGGCAACGGCGGTTAGACAAGGCTGTTAGAAACATCATGACTTGTTAGCATAATCAAGATCAGCAGTTCAGAGACTCTCGGGGGGGTCTCTGTGGTATCGCAGAGGAAAAGCATATCTCCATCTGGCTGAAGAAAGAAAGTCATTTCTGTGGATTATAATTCATCCACTACTACTACTTGTCATTTACACTGTTTAAGGCAAACAGAGCAAATATTCAGTTGTAATCTTAAGCAGGACACCATCTTGCAATGGGATCACACCAGCTGTGACACCTGTCAACATGTTGACAATGCTCAGTACTCATGGGTTGGACTACACCCATCTTTGAACTCAGCCTTCATTTTTATCTCAACTACACACCTGTAGGTTTGTTAAGGAATCCTGCACGGTTGTGACACTATCACATTGACGAAATCTGACAAAGTAATGAGAAACTGACTCAGTGGTAGTTCCCGCTACAGTAGGTATCTCCAGAAGCACATTTTGTCATGATGACACACACAAACTCACAAGGTGAAAACAATACCAGCACTCGCTGTCACTAACCAATGGAACCCAGAAGGTACAGTACTGGAGATAGATTATTTAGTGTTTAGCAGCTAATACCCGAACCATGTCCCTTATCAAACTGTATTGAGCCCAAATGGTTGAACCCAAACTGTTTTTTTGCACCACATGCATCGGCCGTTGATGTGTTAGAAGCAGAGAAATGGAAAAATAGGCAAGTGTAAGGATTTGAGTGACTTTCACAAGGGCATCACACAGAGGTAGTATGATGCTTTGGGCAATGTTCTGCTGGGAAACCTTGTGTCCTGCTATTTATGTGGACATTACTTTGACATGTAGCCCATACCTAAGCATTGTTGCAGACCATATCTAGCAAACAATATTCTCCGATGGCTCCACCATAACTAACCAAAGCAACAACACCCTGTAACTTCAGCTTCCTTGTATAAAATAACTTGACTGTATTAATTTGAGGCAATTCATTTTGCAGTTTAAAATGTTTCTATGAGGGTAAGGTTAGAGTTAGGGCTAGCAACGTTAGGGGTCTCTTAATGAGCATAAGAAGCCGATTGAGTGCTTGTGTAGTTACATAAGTGCATTACAGCAGTGTGCTTGCACACACACACACACAAGCGCGAGACAAACACTATGTTGCATTTCGCTGCCTGCAGTCTATCATTAACCTTGACTGTATTTCCACTGTGACCCAACTCCAGCCTCTCTCTCACACTGGCTGGATGAGTTTAGGTTAAATATCAATACAGAGGGCAGACATGGGATGTGCCAGTGTGTCAGGAATACTGGCATTTAAAGGACTCACCGTCGCTATTTTTTGTTTGTTTGTTCTGTTTGCAATTCAGATTTTATGAATGTTGTTTCCCTTCGAATAGCATAACCCCACTTATAGCTGTACTTCTCATAAACATGCCACTCTGTTGCAGCCTCTCACCAGGCTTTAACACAGTTCAATCTCCAAAAAAATCGATCAGATAGCTGCAGCCAATTAAGTCCTCACTAAGACCAAAAAGTGGATAGCATCACTCCAGTTCTGAGGTCTTTACACTGGCTTCCTGCCTGTCAAAGAATTGATTTTAAAATACTGCTGTTGGCTTATATAGCACTGAATGGGTTAGAAATACATTTCTTATCTTCAGCTGCATTCTGAATCATTTAGACCTCTCAAGTCATCTGGGACAGATTCTGTCCTCAAAGTCAAAACTAAACATGGAAGAGGCAGCTTTCAGTTTTTATGACCACATAACTGGAAGAAACTCCTGGAAAATAGCCGGTCTGCTTCAATTCTTAAGTAAAGGCTGACAACTATTCTGTTTGCTGCCCAAGCGGCAAACTCTGTGGCTGTAAAGTAAAGCCAATGCGGAGGTGCCAAAAACTGCAGTTTCATGACAAGTACTGAAGCTGAATTTTTATTAAACTCACCTGTTCAAATTATATTAAGGCTTAAATTTGGCTGCTATGCCCGCTTTGTTTGACAGGTGGATGCCGTTACCTCAGCTCCACCAATGATCTACATCTTTGCCCATTTTTAGATTAGCAGAGGCAAAACAACTGCCAAGATGGTGGCAGCTTCAAATCGGCTCTTTAGAAACCTATGGATGGATATGGATGGATATAGGGATGTCACGGATACGACATACATTTTTTATACTTTTTTTTTTGTTGCCACTACCTTTTATTTAAGGCCCAGTGTGTAGGATTTAATGACATCTAGTATGATGTTGCGGATTGCAAACAACTGAACATTGCTTGCCTAGCCCTCCCCTTCCACTGACTGAAAGAGGACCCACTCCATTTAGAGATCAAAAGGCTTCATTGCACTGCAATGTATTTGTTACTTTATTAACATTGAAATGTTTTTTATATTGCCCATACAGTACGTTTTTCCATATATGTATATTCCATATATTTTATGTTTGAATTGCCTTGTTGTTTAAATGTGCAATACAAATAAACTTGCTTCGCTTCGCTTGATAGAAAGCATGTCTTGCAACATATAAAACTGTTTCTCTCTGACTATACTGTGAACTACGAGATTTATCTTGGTGTTTGAAATGATTGTGCTATATGCATGTGTGAAAAAATGCAGCAGGATAATGAACCTATTTTAAGTAGTGCTTCACTGTAAAATCGACACTTTGATGAGTGAGAGTAAGTAAGAGTTTGAATCCTTGTACAGCCATGAGAAAATTTGGTTGTTGTAACCTTTCTTCAGTGGAAACTTTCAACATCTCTTGGCTTGAATCAGTGACTGACAGGACTTAGGTATTGAAAGTTCACTTAAACATCTTAAAAAACAAAACAAAATAGGAAAGAAATGACTGAAATAAAATCAGCTTGTGAGCCTGTGCAAATCACTGTCCAGCTCTTCTTTTTGGCAGACATTTTGTGTGTATAAACATACCAAATATCATTAATTTGACCTGTACTTCCACCGGTCATTACTCCTGGCATCATCGCAATTGAGAATGTACTCTTGGTTATGTGGGATTGAGCACCGGATGAACTAATGAATCTGGTGCCATATACAGATGGAAACAGCTTTTGTTTTCATATATTATGATTATTACATCATAGAAGTTTAAACAGTCTCTTCAACTCTTTTCTAAATAACAGCTACTGAATTCAGTCATGCATTGTACAAGCTCTCCTGTCTGGATCTAATTTCATTTTTGAAATTACTCCAACAAGTTTGTGTGTGAGAGTGTGTGTGAGAGACAAAATCAAACAGATGTTGTTAAAGCAGCACTGGCAGCTACGGAGCGGTCAGCCAAGGGGACGCTGCAGTTTTGCTTCTGTATTTTTCTCCAGACTTGATCGACCCACACCGTAGACTGCCAAAAGAAAAAACATCCTGTATGTGAGACTAATCTTGAGGCACATTTCCCAATTTTGTTTTTTTTAGCCTTATTATTTAAAGGACCAGTGTGAGGGATTTTAGGGCAGTGGTGGTCTGTAGGTTAGAGAAACATGACTGCGACTGTAAGTTTGACTGGGTGAAGTTCTTGCTTCTCCCTCCTTACCAACTGAGGTGCCCTTGAGTACTGCACTAAGGGTAACTTAGATATTTTTTCAACCTGGAAAACCAATCTTTTACAGCACAACTCACCGACAGTCAAATTACATCCTAAAAATTGTGCTTCTTTTTGCCCCTGACAAACTCACAATATGTATGTTATTATAGTAGTCTGACAGTATTATGGTTATCAGATAATCCAGTCTGCATCTCACTCAAAGAGAGGCCTCGCTCTGTAATCTCCTCTGTGGGTCACAGCATCCACAGGAACACCAGCAGTCCCCCGAGCAGCTGGTTCACCCTCCTCTACCTCTTGCTCCTCATCTGCTCTTCAGTTTGAAGTAGTTTGTCATCTGCATACTCAAAAATTAACAGGCATCTATGTTGTCAAAATCAAATCAAAAATAATTTACATTACAACACAAAGGTATGCTTACCCTACGCCACCACAGCACGTTTCATTCCTCTGTAGAGTTGTGATAATAATATGAGCCGGTCAGTGGCTAAAACAAGCACGAACATATTATGATGGTGCGTAATTGCCCGGAAGGATTACATTGATTGCTTGTTTCACAGCTTCTGGCTTCAGTGTTGTACCAAATTTACAAATTCTTGTCCACATTTGCTCTTTAACCCCAGCTGCTTTAGTGGAGCTGCTCAGTGGCCAGCAGATCAGATTGCGGTTGCACTGGGCAGCTTCCAAGTATGAATGTGTGACTGAAACTCTCCCACAAAAAAAAAAAAAAGTATCATCTAGCTGTGAGGTTTCAGATTGCAACCAACTGAATGCCTCTCACTTTACCTGTCCTTCCACATAGGAGGACCTACAAAAAAACAAGAAAGGCCCTATCTGGCATCATCATCATTCTGGCAGAAGAGGAATATAACACATATAACTCATTCTAAAGTAATGAAAACACAGTGATACTTGTTTTTTTAAGGTAATTTTCTGAATATTATATTCCATTTCTGCAATATTTTGCCAATAGATGCCCCAGAATCACACACTGGATGTATAAAGAAAATGAAAGGATGTTTGAAATTAGATTAAGCACTAAAACGATCTGTTCATTGATTATTCTTACCTTGCTGAATTCACCAGGGATATGTAAAGCAGTGCTTTGAAGTATAACCTAATGATCAGACAGTTTAATATGGTGGTCATAGATTTTGTCGAGTCTTTCTGGATCCTACTGATCTTGATTTATTTTTTGCCTTCAGGTAAAAAAACTGATGAAACAAGTTCCAACCAAGTGAGCTGCAAAGAGATTATTGATCCTCATTCCAGTCTGTATAGAGGCAAAATAAAGAGGTGGGCGCCTCATGGCTGTGGGCTAAATCCAATTCAGATACTGCTTATATATAAGATTAAAGACATTGATCAGGAAGGAAAATAATAATTTAAAAAAAGTACATCGTGCAGCTACGCTTTAATTAACAACAAATGTGTTCATGTCATGCCATGTGACAAAAATCTGTGTTTTTCCCTCCACTGTAGTGGGTTTTAGCTCTTAAAATTTTACTGTGCGTGCATTTGAGTTTCTATGTGTTTGTGTCCACACTGAAGTTAACAAATGAGGCGGGTGAGAGAGTGGAGTAAGAGGATGTGTCAACTGTCAAGTGGCTGTCAGGTTATGTAAATGCAGGGCGAAGGCAGGAACACAGCGAGGACACCGCGCTGAGGGAGCTGGAAAAAAATATGCGTCACTGTTTGAAATCAATCTCCATCGATCCTCTGCAGTGACATGATCTTCCAATACCCACCCAGTGTCAAAGGTACAATGCCACTCGCCATCATCCACACACCACTCTCAGACAAATACAGTGACCACGGATGAAAAAAAAAATACATACATGTTTATTTTACAAGAAGGGCACATATTTTTTTTTGTACAAACTGTAAACTAAATACTGTAGTTATTCTGAGGATTATAATCTTTGACATCACTTTCATGACTGAACAACATGTAAATAAATATATAAATAGTCAGTGACTGTCGCATCTTACTGTAAATTATAATCCCACACACACAGCATGTAAGTTTGCTACACACGTTAAGGATTTTTGAAGATAAAAAGCACTTGTGTTCATCACAACTACATTTTGAACATCATTGTACATTACTCTATCCCTGCACTCCCCAACCCTAAATGCTGCAATGTCGTTTATTTTTTACATGAAGCTTTGTCACTGAATCAATGTCGAGGTAGGGACGCCGTCATTATCCTAGACAGTTTAAGCAAGGTGAAACATCATCATTAAAATGTCTCCACGTTCCCAGTGCCTGGGAGAGTTGTTTGATCCCGACGTCTGTTACGTCCCTTGGCCCGCCATTGGAAGAAGGGGAGAGATTCTGCACTGTCAGGTTTGCTTATGTTGTCATACACCATGTAACTACACTGATTGAGAGTTTGTGTTCTGTCACCAAAGCTCCCCAAAGCAACTTGTAGGACAGCCTGGGGGAAATACTCTGGATCAAACAAAACATTTTGCATGTGGGACTGACATCGCCTGACATCGCCCTTCTCCACAATCAAAGTGGTGGCATCTGGAAAGATGGCTCACTGAGTTGACAAGGTGAAGGCTCGGGGCGGGGGGTCACTTCAACTCTCAGCTGGAGGTATGTTTTTATAAATGTGTACATACAGCATATACGAAAAAACATCTGGTAAACCTGTAGATGCCAATGATGTCACAACAAATGGCAGATTAATCTCTATATCATTAAGAGTACCCATACGCCCCCCAAAGTTTCAGCTTATAAAACACTGGTTAAATCACGACATACGCTACAGTACAGCCACATTCAGCCAAAACTTTGAATTTTGGCAACAATGATACAAAAATATAATAATAATAATAATAATAATAAATATAATAATAATAATACCCAGGTGGGGCTTTGATTCATCACTTTGACTGAGACTACAGATGGGAAACAGTAGGCCCTGTCTGTTTAATAATAAATTCAATCTGTGTTAACATCAGGAACGCTCATCAAGTTGACACAGGCAGCCAAGAGAAAAGAGAGAGAAAGCGAGAGAGAGAGAGAGAGAGAGAGAGAGAGAGAGAGAAAGAATGGTAGAGGGCAGAGGAGCTGAGGAGAAATGGCGACAAATCTTCCCCGGGGCAGTTCTCTTCCATGTCCAATCCTGACAGATTATGTGCAGTTCACGTTTTATCGCATGTTTGAGCTGGCTTGTGTTTTGAGAATAATAAGAACGTAAATTAAGAGGGACTGATGAAGGCAGAAAAGGGAGGGTGAACTGATATGGTTGAGAATTTGTAAAAAGGCAGAGAACTTAGAATAAAGGAGGAAGTTCTAGTCTATAGTGGCACTTGAAATAGAATTTGAGCACTTGGAAAATGTCATAAATTTATAATAAAAGACAAAAAATTAAAACTGCAGTTCATGAATGTCCATTTTATACTGATGGAGCAGCACTCAGCGGGAGCTGAGGACAGGGAGGCAGAGGACAATGAGTGGCTTTTGTGTCACAAGCCAAACCATATATTGAGCTAAAAGCTCCCCCCCCCTCCTCCCCCCCTCCCTTTGTTGCCATCTAGATAGCATTGGATTTTCCAGAGCAGGAAAATCAAATGCTTCGTTCAAGACCAATTGCTTTCTATTGGATCAGCTCTTCCTTTCCCTGAACAGTTTCACGCCGTTATGGACACACACAGCACACAGTGGACGTTCAGCATACAATGTCAGAAAGCATGCTGTTAAGCATTCTTTTCCCCAGCAACACCGAACACAGCACAAAACTAGTTGCGTAGGCTCCAATTAGAGGGCTAATTATGTCTGGCTCTATACACACACACACACACACACTGATTTACTGCTTACTGCTTACTGAAGATATATCAAATGCAATTTAATTCTTGTCTCACTCCCTACATTCACATTCCTATGTTCTCCATATTTCTGACGTACAGATACATGAAACTAGACTGTGCAACTTTTGTAAGAATAAGTAATATGACTGTAAACTCTTCTCTTTTTGTAAACTATGAAATATCAATGCAATCAGTGCAAAGCGTTAGCAGTTGAAAACTATATATTTTTTTAAATGATTAGCATTAGTATAAAGTCATAAGCAATGATCAGGAGCATTTAGTGGGACTTTACAATTTAAATTTCAACATTTAAATTGTATTTTTTTTTCTTCTTATGTGGCCGCACAAAAACAAACTGGGAGAAGAGAGGCAATAGAAAATATGTCTGATATCTTGAAGGTAATCCCCATCGTGGTGGTTCTGTCTTTGACTCCACCACTGCACGCAGAGCGACTGTCACTCGCTCTGCCACTGCTCCGCGTTGCTACTACAGCACAGCAGGGCTCACAGCATGATTTTACAAAATCAGATATCTGCAAGTTTGCAAGAGGTCACTAAGTGTCCCTTGCATTACAGCTGAGTAAACTCTGCTGTGGCTGCTCTGCCTCCTCTGTCCAAGTACAGGACTTTTTAGTTCACACATTTACATTTGTTTTTAATTATGGACTGACGGGATTAGCCAAAAATAGAATCATTAGTGGCACTTTAAGCAGACGGAGTAAGGACTTCAAATGGAGGGCTGCCAAAGGACGGTGAGGAGACAGTAGACAGGAAGAGGAAAACATAAAAGGGAGGTATGGTGCAGGTGTAAAGAACCGGGCTGAACCAGGGGCAGCGGTGGGGAGGAGAGAGGAGGGAAGAGGATGACAACACTGAAGAAATAGGGGCAGCGCAAGGCAAGAAGGGACTTTGCTGACTGAGGAAACAAGAGCAGGAAAATGGAAAGGAGAAGAGACTGCAGGGCCCTAGAGAGGGTTTGCTGAAGAGCAGCAGAGAGGGTAGACGAAGCTAATGAAAACAGAGAGTCAGAGGAAGAAACAAGGAAATTTCAGGTGAGCCTGTCTGATCTGTCCCGGGTGGTCATGACTGAGGATGGATCATAATAGGATACTAGGGAAGGAAAGTAGAACATAGGAGTGACTTTTTCTATCCTATTCTTTTTCTCTCTCTCATGCACACATATCAGTTGGACTTCTGAACATATCAGGTTTTATAAAAATCCTGCAAGATAAGATGGATTGGGAGGGGGTGTTGTCAAAAATTAAATATTTATAGATATACGCCAACTTGGAATACGGTATTGAACTCCATTATCTTCCCTCTGCCTGTTTGGTTTGAATCATAATATTGTTACTTTGGGTGTCTGAATACATTTTAACTCAAATAAATTACCACTGCAAGACAGATGTTTTGATTTAGCAATAAAAACGTACTGAAGAGAAATAACTGCAATAAACTAATCATATTGTACCAAAAACCAATTTACCCACATTGTTCTCTCTTGCATGAAACACGTACAAAGCACCTACCTACAAGACATTTTGCTAATAGTTACTACATCTTCCTCCACTGTATATACTGTGTTTGGGTCCTTGCAGGATTGTGTCAGTACTGTACAGAATACAAATGCAGATGTATACATCTTTGTAACTATATAGAAAAAATGTATACATGTGCACATAGCTAGTGTTCTGCTTTAATATTCACATGATCAACATTTATCATCCAATCTGTCAATTTCATCAATAAATGCTGAAAGTTGTGAAAGTTTGCAGATAGTTATATCCAGGATAAAGTGCCTTTACTTTGAAACATTCTGTAGGTTTTTCCATGTTTGTTTGCAGTCTTAAGGTCCTGTATATCCCACTCACTGTGTCCCTGTCAGGCATGTTCTGTCTCTTTTGTTTCCTTTGCTGTCCTTCCGTGTAAGCTGTTCTTCCATTTGTGCATATGTACATGCCTCAGTGTACTCTGATCCATCTCTCAACATGACACGACTTTATGCTGTCCGTTCTGTGTTATGGGATTGATCTTTTCCAGTGTGACCTCAGTGTCACTGTCTAAATTCCCAGAGATGGCTGGGGAGAGTTTCTCCAGGACGTTGTTCACCATGCCCACCTCAATCTCCCCTACACACCCATCCTTCTTCTGTAACTCCTCCTCCTGACAGAGGATGCTGTGGGGGATCACATAACTGGCTGAATGGCTGCCTTCCTTTGGGATGTGACTCTTGGGATGATACTGACTGTTGGGGTTTGACGAAGGGGCGCCCATGTTGTTGTTAATACTGACGATCTCGATGGCGTTGCTCCCCGGGCAGAGCCGGTGACAGCCCAGGAGGATGGAGAAGGCCTTGCGGAAGTCGGCGTTGAAGGCATAGATGATGGGGTTGAGCGAGGAGTTTGCCCAGCCAAACCACACGAACACATCGAAGGTGGTGGAGCTGATGCAGGGGAAGTCTGCTGCACCGTCCACCACGTTTGGCTCACAGAACGGAACCATGCAGTTTAGGATGAAGAAGGGCAACCAGCAGCACACAAACACTCCCATGATGACTGAGAGTGTCTTTAAGACTTTGGTTTCTCGTTTGAATGACATTTTGAATGAGCTCTCATTCTCAATGTTCGAACTATTCCCCATGCTGCTGTGACGGTTTTTGGCACTCTCTGCTGCCCGCTCGAGGGCAGATATTCTCCGTATCTGTTTCTGGGCGATACGGTAGATCCGGGTGTACGTGACGATCATAATAGCCACAGGTATGTAGAAGCTGATAAGGGAGGAGGAGATGGCGTAGGTCCTGTTAAGGCTGGAGTCGCAGTTGTCAGGGGGAAGATTACTGGGGTATGTTCCATTAAGCTCTGCATAGCTTGTGGTTTGAGCTTTGTGCCAGTTGAGCTGAACAGGAATGAAGGAGATTAGGACGGACAGGGTCCACGCCACACTGATCATAAGACATGCCACCTTAGGGGTCATCTTGCGTTCATAGCGGAATGGGCTCGAGATGGCCCAGTAACGGTCAACGCTAATCACACACAGGTTCAAGATGGAGGCAGTGGAGCACATGATGTCAAACGCCACCCACACATTACAGAACGCACCAAACGGCCAAAACCCTACGATCTCAGTTGCTGCCTTCCATGGCATTACCAAGATAGCTACCAGGAGGTCAGAGATGGCCAGCGAGATGACAAAGAAGTTGGTGACCTTCGACCTCAGGTGTCGGAACTTGGTGACGGCGGCGCAGACAAGCGTATTGCCGAGCAGCGTGGTGAAAATGAGGAGGGAGAGGAAACATCCTGTCAGCACACGTTTGGATGAGTCTCTCTCTGATAGCAGGTGCTTGCCATCTCGAACCGTTGAGAAATTCTGATCCATTGTTTATATTACACTGCTAATAAAGTGAGAGAGGGAGTGGGTGAAGGGGGGTGTCAACAGTCACCCCATCACATCCCCAGCCTGGAGCAGCTGTGCCTCCCTGAGGAGGAGTTTTAGACGGCCGGCGTGGCTGGTGGAGAGGTCAACTGTCTCGGCACCAGCTCTCCCACAGTCTGGGTCATCCATAGGCTCCTTGTCACAACCACCATCCTTGCAAAAGAGCTGCTATAAATATCTCAAAAAGACCTCTTTGGAAATTTGCCTCACAAAAATGCCTGGTTTGTAAATTCTTGCAGCAGCAGTACAGACAGCAGACATTCTAGTTTGAAGAGGAGGGATATTCCAGAGGTTGTCTGCAATTATTTTTCCAATCAGCTCTGCAGTCGTGATACGCAGCAGTAAAAAAAAAAAGAAAAATATTAGGATAAAAATAAAGTCCTTGTTCCTTTTTTGTCCTCTCGCTGTATGCCTCTGCTGTCAGGCCCTCAGCTAAAGTTTCACACCATATTGTTGCAGAGCCGTTGAGTAAACAGAGGCTTGGCCAATCATTAGCCTTATATACCACCACATCAATAACTTGTATTGATGGTTTTCGCGCTGCGTTTATCTGATTTGTTTAATGATCCTTGAGGCATGTCCCTGTGGTTATATTAGTGCCTGAATTGGAGCTGATCCACCACAGCAGTTAGGTGTTTTATTTTATTATTTCTTTGAATGCAGCTCCCTCTTTAGTAAATGGCACAACCTCCGGCCAACATTTCCACCTGAGTGGTGAGCCAAAAAGATTTTTTTTTTTTTTTTAAATTAGACAACAAAACAAAACAGTCTCAACGGTCCGTTTAAAGGTTTGACTCATCACATGTACCAGAGTACATCAATATCAAAGCTCCTTTTTTATGTTCACATGTCGCTTTAATCCAGATGCGAGGTCATTCTTTTTTTTCCCTCTCTCTCTCTTTTAGTTTAGTTTGTGTCCATTTGTGTGCACACAGCAAAACTCAGCATTCAAAAACATTCAAGTTATTTTTGGCCACCCACCTAAATCATCTCTGACAGTGGAATCCCTGGTTTGACGCCTTTGAAACAAAGGCGCAGTTTATTGTCTTGTTTTTCTTAATTTTGCAGCGTGCGCTCCGCTCCGTGGATGTGGACAGCTCACGTCCCGCTGCAGCCTTTGGTTTGGAAATAACTGAATCCAAAAATTAACTCCGGACAAATAAAAACTATTCAGTCCACCAAAAATCCAGACATCCAACTTGTATCTTGGTACCAATTGAAGGAGAAGGAGCTCAACCTCTCTGCGCTCTCCTCCATGGGGAGTCAGTCACGCTCCCCTGTTGCGACGGTCCGCAGGTGTTTTATCGGTCCTTATGCTTCTCCTTCTAGGGTCATCCTTTGTTGAGCAACATTCATTTAATGTGTCTGCGGTCTGACTGTCCGGCGGAGAGTGATGTAAAATGACTCTGGTCTTTCCAAGACCGTTTTCATGCGCGCTCCTCTCTCTCCGCTCAGCTGCTGCCTGCTGCTGCTGTGCGCCACGGCCACAACTGCCCTATCTATCCAGGGAGAGGCTGTGGAGGGTAAAGCCACCCAAAGTCACACTGCTCAGCACACATTTTGTTTGCTAAAGAGTGTAGCCATATGGTTTATGATGACACCTGTAAGACCTAAATTTATGGCACACAGTGTAGAACTTGGAAAGAGGGAAGAACATTTCTTTGTGTGGGTTTTCAAATTCAGTCATTTCACACCCAGCTGCTGTCAGATTTTGGTGATTTACCAACATCCTGGACTTACCCTTACATGTTTTACAGTAACAGTAATGATGGCATTACTTTTTTATCTACTTGCACTTTATTTAAGACTTGACTTACACTGAGAGAAAAAAAAAAATATTATATCACTACTGAAAAGTCAAAAACAGAAAAAAAGGGGGCTCAAAAAATGAAGGTGCCTCCATGTCCTGAGATGCACTTGTAGCCAGCAGGCATGCACTCAGAGGCACAATGAGGCCATCTACTGGATGCAAGATTTGTGGGAGATGAGAGTGGAAGCTGCAGCGCTGTTACATTAACATCACCTCAATAAACATGACTGAACAACTCTGAATTAGATTAGAGTCCCATGAGCCACGCTGCAGCAGGAAGACCCATGGAGTAAGAGAGACACTGAGTGTTGAGATGCGTGTGTGTGTGTGTGTGTGTGTGTGTGTGTGTGTGTGTGTGTGTGTGTGTGTGTGTGTGTGTGTGTATGTGCGTGTGTATGTATGTTATTATGCTGCTAGCTGCCTGACAGGCCTGGCCAGTTTGCATATTAACTATTTAGCAAGATGAAATCCTCAATGGACTGTGTGTGTGTGTGTGTTATGCATGTGTATTTCACTTTGTATATGTGCATCTATGACTGTGCATGTCTCTGCGTGTCATTGTAGATGTGTACACGTGTTGTTGTTGTTGTTGTTGTTGTTGTGTGTGTGTGTGTGTGTGTGTGTGTGTGTGTGTGTGTGTGTGTGTGTGTGTGACAGAAGAGAAGAGAGAGAGAGAGAGAGAGAGTAATGCATGTAGACAAGCCAAGTGTAAGAGGCCTGGCAGACACAACGCCCACATTTCCCTGTAGCACATAGCCAGGGTGTGCGTGCGGCCGACAAAGTTCAAACCAAGACCACGTCACAAACATACTGACTCGCTCGCTCACTCACACGCCGACACAACCAGCCATGCAGTGTAATTCACGTCTGCTCCAAAAAGCAAACAAAATAGAATAGAACAGAATAGAATAGAATAGAGAGAAATGTCTTTTGGGGGGCGACTTTTGGCCACTTACATATATGGGTCAGATGCTTTCTGTCTCAGTCTTTCTGAACACAGCCATGTGGTAGCCTACATTAAATGAATCGTTAATTTCGAGATGAGTGTGCAATAAGAGTCTTCTGACATGTCTGCTGGTTTAATTAAAATTAATGCAGTTTGTAAATTAACTTTGTGGAACTTTTCATCATGTCAAGAGAGTGTGCTGCAGCTCACCCGCTGACATGAAGTTAAGTTAAGTGACTCCACTTGCCATTCTGCTGACCCTCACTTATTCCTACAGGCAATGGCAATTGGATGAGATAACCCGAAAACTTTCTGGAAAGGTTTATCACCACGCATGGGTGCTACACGCTGATCTCTGTGGGCCATCCTTCGGCCTAAATTCAGCCTAAACCCAGTCCAATTTTAAAATATTACTACTCATTCAAGCCGATATGGAAATGCCAAAGATTTAAGCCAAAATCTGCAGGGGACAGCTCAAAGATTAATTTTTGGAACTCACCACAAGTTTCATAATACACTCAAATATTGAATAAGGTTCAGACAGCAGTGATCTACACGCATATACTTTTATATTAGTGCCATCATAAAGGATAACTGCCTCCATCTGTCAGAAGGGATGTGTGAAGCCAAACTGCATCATTCTGTGGCAGGCAGATGAATGTATATGACAGCTGGTATTCATGCTCTAAAGTGAGATCCTTCTATTAAAACAAAGGTCTTGGGTAACAACATAATAAAGGGAAATGTTAGGTGGCTGCCTTCATTTGAAATTCAAATCTTGCGCTGTAAATTTTCAGCAGTTAATATGGAAACCAATTAAAATGATGGCTTTTTAATGACATTTACCAGAGGCAGCATTTACTCAGCCGGAGCCTAGCTATTTTCTTCTACGATAAGTGGGGCAATTGCTTTGCTTCCTGTGAAACAGATCTGGTTAGAAATTCTAAAATCAGCCTATGTGTAAAAATCCTGCAGCGCTCGTTCAAACTTATATGACCTTTTATGCAGAGTATGGTTTTAAAGTTGTATCAGGAAAGGCAGAGTAATGTTTAGAGACGATATATCAATGATATAATTATTTACATAACTTCATGTTGGACAGTTTTATAGGGTAAGATGGCATCATCAGGATGGCATGGCATCTATAAATCAAAGCCAAGTGAACAAAACAAACAAAGCTATAGCCAGAAGCTTTTTGGCATCGGGCAGCAAATTTAACAATGTGAACATCTTTTCTTACACTTGATGTACACTATCAGAAGGTATTGCCTTTTGTTTTTTGTTTTTGTGTAGAACAAGAAATCTCATTTTAAGTAAGCAGCGATAATAAAATATGAGTCCAAACTGATGAGATTTCTATCCAGGTGATCGCTGCAAGATGACATCGTTTTCAAAGCCTGTCAACAGCATTCGATTATCCTCTGTGAAATGACCACATGAAAATAGTATTAAAAAAACAAGAACTGTCAGACATGACTGAGTCAAATATTTCACCTACATGTTACAGGGTATGGAGCAGCTTCTGTGTGTGGTTTTATGTGCGAGAGGTGAGAGGGAGATAGGGTTAGGGATAAAAAAAAGACTAATCCGCAGTGATGTCCCACATAGACACAGACGCGCACACACACATACTCAATCTCTTCCAAATCCTCTTTGTCAGTGTGACATCCATCAGGTCTCAGGTTGTTGATGTTGTGGAGCTTCTCACCACCAGACACCCAGCATGAATGAAATGTAGCGCACCACCAGCTTTTATGACATACAACAATAGCAACATAATTACGCTCATTGTAATCTGCGGCAATGTAATCAAAACCTATGACCTGAGAGCGTGTGTGTGCGTCATCACATGTATTTGCTGCTCTTTGCACTGTGTGACAGCTTATTGTTGCCTCCAAAAGGACCTTAAAGTGATCTCATTGAGGCCCTTAATTAGTGTTATGCTTGAATTCCCACAGAGCTAGAAGGATATTTATTTACACTGTGTGAAATAATGGAGACAGACGTGAAGAGTGACAGGCAATGACAGGGATAAAAAGTCATTCTCATCAATAAGTTGTATCAATAAAATGGCCGAAATTCATACTTCTAGAAACATACGTTACACTTAAAAGTTTCTAAGAGAGCTCAACACGCTACAACAAAAAAAAACATCTTCATTCATCTACATGTGCAGCAATTTTGAAAAAAGCTTTAAATACAGAAAACAAGTTTAAATCAAGAAACGCTGCAGGTAGCACAGGCGACAACAGAAGATTTTGCCAGGTGAGGCGAGGAATACATCCACACACACACTTGTACCATACCAAAAAAAAAGTAAAATTTTGCTCATTTTTTCAACACCACTCAAGGATAGCTGACTTCAATAACTTGAATAATAAACCATGGCAAAAACAGGTGTGACCCAGCCGTGTTCATCACTTTTTGCTGTCCCCTGGAGGCAGTATCTGTTGTCATCTATGCTACTTGCAGTGCCTCTCTCTATTTGGTTGCTTTCTGTTTTGGCAACCTGGCGACCCATTTTTGTATTTGGTTGTGTTTGCTCTAGTGCTGCACAAGCTTTATTTATTTAAGTTTCCGTGAAAGCTTTGTGCACACACGCAGACAGGAGAGACACACACACACAGACAGGACGGACACACACACACACACACACACACACACACACACACACACACACACAGGACAAGCACACATGCACGCACACACAAACACACACGCACACACCCTCGCACACAGACAAGACAAAAGTCTTTCAAAATAAGAGTCCCTCCAAAATAAAAAAACTTTGTAAAACTTCTCTCATTAACAGAAACAAGACCACACACACACACACACACACACACACACACACACACACACAAAAGTCTTTCAAAATAAGAGTCCCTTCAAAATAAGCGCCCATTAAAAAGGCAATGATGATGCAGCTTGTTGTATTAATACTGAATTTGCTGAGCAGTGTCAATAATAATGTATGGGGGCAACAGGGTCAGAGTCAGGCACACTCAAAATTTCTTGTTTGTAGTATGTTGTAGTATGTAGTATGTTTCTAGTTTTGCTTTAAGCTGCAGTCCGTTGAACACTCAGGGCCACCAAAAATTTCACATCTTTACTTTGGTGGACATACGCACACGCACACACACGCGCACAAGCACGCACTGGCAAGCACTCCTCGTTCTCTATTCCTTTGTATCAGAGGATAAAAGATTCAGTGCAGCTGATGATATTTGGACCATCTGTCGCCACTTTCCATCATTTGATAAAGTAGGTTTATAAAGAAGTGAAAGATTAATCTCTAAATATATTGGGTCTACATACACACACACACACACACATACATACATGTGTGCACAAATATGCACATTATCTATCTATCTATCTATCTATCTATCTATCTATCTATCTATCTATCTATCTATCTATCTATCTATCCTAAATATATATATACACTATATATACACTATAATAACACACACCACCCACACACCACACACACATATATACTATATATATATATAATAGTATCAGTATATATATATATATCTATATATATATACTCGGTAGATATATACTATATATATTATATAAAGAAGAAATGTAGCAGTATAAGCTGCTGGTTTGACTTTTTCAAAAGGTATTTTTTATATTTAGCTTGTGCAACACGGCTCAGAAAGACAACCTACATGAAAGCACTACAGCAAAATATGATTATACTGCCGTTAGTATCTCTTGTTCTCCAGTGCTACAGACAGACAGAATTTCCAATCTTTCAGATTTATTATTCTCCAAATCCTTTGTCAGTAATTGTCTTTTCTGTCAGCAAATCTATGACAGGGGACCCTCCCTTGTTTGTACAGATATTAGATGGTTGTATCACAAGCCTGGAGAGATTGAATATGATTATGCAAACTTGACTCCTGTTATTTCTCTATTCTCACAATTGTCTATAATTTCTTTCCTTTGACTGTGTTATGTGACATGATTTGAATGCTAAACTGTAACACTGTTTGTATTTTAGTTTAACTTAATATGTTCTGCATCTTCAATAACACTTTCAAGTCAGTTTGTCCCTGAGATATCCTGAAGAATACCATGTGCTGGTGGATCTCACCAAGGATCAGACAACTAAAACTAACTAACTTCTATCTCTTGATCTTGTCATGGCAGCCTGGCAGGACCCCACACCATGTTTTGAGATTGTTTGAAAATGCCATGGCCTTCTATTGGAATTTTAATTGCTTAAGGGGATTGATTAGTTTATGTTTGGAACATTTCATCTGTCTATCACTGGTTATTTCTCCCACATCCACCACATAACACCATACAGGAGGACTCGGTCCTACTAGAGACTTCACAAAGTATTGCATCCATTTTATCATGAAGGATTTACAGCTTAGCTTAAGTGTGCATAGCTTTAAATCCAAGCCAGTGCCACTTACATCCTGCTGTAGAGGTAACACAAAAAGTTTAACCTCATTTAACTCCAGGCTAGGGGTTGTCCTGCTGGCGTGAGTGTATGAATTAGAGGAGAAAGTGTGCAGTGATGTGAAACAAGGCAAAAAGTATGACAAATGAAGCATATTACTGTAACACCATTCTTTTGAAACCTTCTTGACAAGCCTAATATGGTTCTTCATAATAAGGATCTTTGCAACAAGGCCTCTGGCTGTATAGAAAATGTATCAAATCTATGCCTCTCAACTAGGGAGTCTGGGGAGAAGCAACCAGCAGGGATAATCAGCAATGAGCAATGAAAGTAGAAACGGCCACACCGGGCAGTCATTTTGTGGAAAAAATGCTGAATTGGAAATGACATAGAGTGAGAATAAGTTTTCCAAAGATGATTATTCCGGGTGAGAGTTTATTACAATAACAAAATGGAAGTGACGTGTCGTTGTTAGGAGCTGTTAGTGTATCAGAGAAAGAATAATTGCCCCATTTGAGAGTCTGGGCTGGTATATGGATGCTGTGATCTACTGTTGTAGGACCACAGCACACCCGCATACGGTGTCAAACACACAGACACAGTTTGACAGATTCAGAAACACCACAGAGAGGCGCACACCAACACACAAATGTATTCAAGAAAAAGAAATAGGGCATGGGATTACTTTAAAATAAGTTGACAGCTTTCTAATCATGGATTTGTATCTTAAAAACATGCAAAGCAATGCTTCACGTTCAAATTTGGATGATGGCCAACATTTGGTCTAAAAACAAAATGCTCTGAACCCAGACTGAACTTTCTGAGATAAACTGAGATTAAGAAATGAGATTCAGTCAGCAACCATCTCATCAGTCTTACTCGTATAAGCTGTTAAGCTCCAATATTTAAGTGAGCTTGTCATTCCTTTGCATTCATCCATCACAGTCTCAATGATAGCGCTGTTTCTTATCTGGTCTGAATTGACTCAAGGGAAGGGAGTGAACCTGGCCGCACTGCAGATCAAAACATCACTCAGAAAGACATCAATACAGCTGTTTTTATCCACTGCTGTGAAAGCCAGACTTTCATCAATGCTGTTGTCACTCTGATACCAGCCATCACAGTATGTCCTGGAGTACTGTCTTTAATAAAGCCTCAGAGGAACTGTCAACACCTGTATTCTCAGCAAGATGGATACAAACACATATATTGGCAAAATCACTGAAAAAAAGCCAATAATTTGAAAGGTATGTGGGATGGTGAATACAAAACGTGACATAATACTATGATGAATTTGTTAGATGTTGGCACTGACTGACCGGTTTCTCAATTTTCAGTTAAGTCTCAACCCCAATAATCATTAATCGCTTGAATATGTGCACTTAAGATAGAAAAATAACACGCTCAGTGCCTGGAGTGCTGAGTATTCTTATACCTGTATTGTTTTTTTTAGATTTTTTAAAAAGCCTCATGGTAAAGCTGCTGTAAAGTAGCTTTTTGGTACAAAGACTAAA
Source organism: Larimichthys crocea (assembly GCF_000972845.2). Taxonomy (NCBI): domain Eukaryota; kingdom Metazoa; phylum Chordata; class Actinopteri; family Sciaenidae; genus Larimichthys; species Larimichthys crocea. The sequence goes on from NC_040032.1 coordinate 2,631,940, forward strand.
TGCCTACAATGTTTCTGATGCTCGTTAATAATTGTATGTTGTAGTTCCAACACATTAAAGAAAATAAATATAACTTAAATGTATTTCTTCACCATGAACTAATAGAAATAGAAATAAAGAATTAAAACAGTAACTTAACTCTATGGAGGGACATTAGAAGTGAAAGTAAGCATGGCAGATAAACATGGATATTATCTTCAACTCCACACAGTGAGATTCTCCTTCTGTTAGTTTGCCTATAATTTTTTCAGTAAAAGTTTACCTAATTTATTTACAGACAAAATATAGACTAACCCAGAGATATATAAAATCTTTTCATGTAAACCTGCAAAATCAGAGATTCTTCTAAGCAAATAGAGGTTTTCTCAGTGTTAGATCGTGGTTGGTCTCAAGTTTTCAGTGCATGAAACTGGATCAGTTGTATCCAAGGCACAATCAGGCAGACCAAAAGTGACCACACCATCAGAAGATCAATATGTCAAGCTTAGCTCCATGAGAGATAGAAAAGCAATTTCATCCCAGATATAGAGGATGAGTAGCAGTTTCCAAACCACCACAGGAGGGAAAACAAGGCCAGACACCAGGATAACAAATGCCTGCATTTCACAGCAGATGACTGGGGGAGAGTCATATTTACTGATGAATCCAAGACTGAGATTGATGGCAGAAGGGTGGATGAAAGGGTGGACTCCATCCCGATCAAGGAAAAGTAGCACAGCATTCTTCAGAGACATGCTACACCCTTTGATTTGCATCTTTCTAGAGAAGAATTCATACTGCAGCAGGAAAGTTCCAAACAAAGTGGCAACTTGTGTGGCTATGAAGTGAAGCCAATTCAAGTGCCAAAAACTGCAGTCCACTTGAGACTGACTACAAAACGAGTCAATCTCCATAACTTCAGCACGTAGGCTTCATTTAGCCCAGCTCAGCTCCACCCACATTCCACATCTTTGCCCATTTTTGGATTATCTGAGAAGCAGGATGGCCAAGAAGGTGGCGATCAGAGCCACCACGCCCTAAGCTTTACAGTGGCTCTTCAGAAACCTGTGGGTGACGTCATGAGTACTATGTCCATGTTTTATGTATGCCGCAAACCATCACAAAACTTTAAAGCTCAAGTGCATGTTGTTATCAAAGAAAAAGAGGAACAAACCAAATACTAAAATATTATTATATTAATTTTATATTCAAAGATTTAACGTTTCTTTTCAAAAGTTAAACTGTTATTATTATTTGTCCTGAAAAAAATAGTGTTACATTCAAATGCAAAATGGTAGTACCATAACTAGTTGTTTCAGACTTTTGGACCCCACTGTATTTGTTCGTGCACAGCCTCTATAACATATAAAACATTAAATATGTTATATTTGATTAAATTAAATGTAATTTGTCATCCTCATCAATTGTGAATGCTTTAGTTTGTGGTAAAGGGATCAGTTCCCACTACAGTATTTTTGTACTGAGTTTTGATACGATCGGAAGAAGAGACAGAAAAATTTCTTTTTTCAATTATTATTATTACTATTTCTGCATATAAAGGGGTGTGTGAACCCTGTATCCTGTAAATAAGTTGTATAGAAATATAATTTCTAGGAGATGGGGTTAGTCAGCAATATCAACATAACACAAGTAATATTATATCTGTGTCTTCCTTATGGCACTGGATTCTGCATGAATGCACTAGCTCACAAACATAAAAACACATCACATTTTATCAGTATACATATCATTTCACACCATGAATGAATCTCAGAGAACAGATGAGTGCCTTTGATCGGCAACAGTAAGATCGAGACAGCATAGTCACCTCGCTTGTTCATAATAATTGTGTCCTTCTAGCAGGCTGTCTTGGGTGAGCTCACTTGGCAACTTTACCTCTTCTGATTTCACGCACCAGCTCATTTTCCATCACACAAGTTCCATCAAAGTGGGGCATCAGGGCTTGCAGCTGAGATAAGATGGAAGAAACAACAATATGGCGAGAAACGCCAACAATGGGCGCTGAAGCATCTGCTCAATACATCCATGTTTCACTTCACCAAACAAGCTGGAATCCCTTTTTCTTTTTGTCTGCAGGAGTTCAAAACAAGGAAACCAGCAGTGCAGTGTTAGCTCAGCTGTCATTCTGTTTCATGTTGAGATCGAAAATGTGGTACAAAAATTTGTGGATCGTGCAATATATGTTTATTAGCTCAGTGTAGCCAAATGCATACTTGGTACAACGGGACTCACAAGTACTGATCAAGGCTTGAATCATCCTACAGCTGAAACTGTAACCACAATAAAGTGGATATACCGAAGTGGATAGTGGTTTACCATGACAGATTACTTTACTTAGGCACATTTTTAGACTCTGGAAGTCAATTTTCAAAATGCACTGAGATAAATGGAGGCCGGCAGCTTCCTGACAGTTAGATCTTTCAGTAATATTAAACTTAAAAGATGCTCATGGTTGTAAGCTTGTAACTTGAAAGCAGACTGAATCTTCACTCTCCCTCCCTCCTTTTCTTTGTCGTGATAGCCCAGTTGCCATCAATGCTGTGTATCTCATGTCACCACTACGGGGGAGGCTAATTTATCTCCCATTACCATTAACGGGCACATGACCACCCTCCTCTCACTGGCTTTGTGTCCTGCTTCACCCGCTCTATCTCTGTCTGCAGCGGCCCCTTTCTGCAGTATTTGTGAAAGAGCAGTGCGTGTGTGTTTCTGTGTGTGTTTGCCTGCTTAATATGCATTTATATCTGTTAATCCCTCCCCTGTTTCTCTTATTCAACAAGTAATTATCATAATTATACTGACCTTTATCTCATGGGCAGTTCGCCACACATAAATTGACTGCTAAATTATAAATTTGGCAGAACTATGATCCAGTCAGGTGCTGAGAGCTTCTAAAATCCCTGCAATATTCTCATGGAGGTAGCTGAGGTGTAACTAATGACATTACTAATGGCTGCATTCCAGTTGGCTGTGCCATTTCCAGTCCTGGTATTGGGCCTTTTTTCTCCAAGACATTTTGACATGGTAGGAAAAACACAGGTGTAAATAATAATACATTTATTATGGCTGATTTCTATTTAGCTGCTTCACTTTCAGGATTGTGGTGTTCATGTTGGCTCACTGTCATGACTGACTGGGACACTTAATAGATATACCACTAATGTTATTAATAATACTTGCACTTTAGTGAAAAGATGCCTATTGTGCATGCTGGCCTCTGTTAATGCCATTAGTTCTACGACTGAATACACAGAACACACTTCCACTTTATGCTCTTGTGTTTGGTGTGCCGAGATGATTCAATATCATTTTCTTTGCCAGCAGTCACTCCCGTCACCTTCACCTGTTCTGTTATTAGAAAGAGGAGCAGAGGGAAGGTATCTGTAACCCCTCTGCTCTCTGGTGGTTCTGTTCCCTCTGTTCCTGTCTCTGTCGTGACTGTTTTCTTTCCCTCTCAATGCTGACGTATGTTTTTTTCTTTGTTTTTTTTTTGGTATTCTTACCTCTCAGAATAGCATTCGTTTGGTACCTCAAGTCTGGCGTACAGCACACAGACTGATCACGCACACTGAAGTGAAAATAAAATTATCCCCTGAGCTAGAGTAAGCATGGAGTATCAGCATCCTCTTATTTATCAAACATGATGAAACCTCTTGGAGGACTGTCTTAAACTCGACAGCTACTATCCAGACATGATATATGTATTAATTAGTTAGCGTCAGAGTTTTAAGTTTTAAAGAACTGTCAACCGCTGTTGTTTGCTTATCCAACACAGAGCTAATGCTATGAAGTTGGAATAAGAGAGCTGATCAAGAGTGACAGTAATGCAGCCGATGATAGGACAGCAAAAGCTTTGGCACCAGGGTCAGATTCAAGACTTACTGTGTGACCACAGACCAGCTTACAGACGAAGCCCTTTCACACAAGTGTTTGAGTGTGATAAGCACAGCTGCAGGTACTAAGATAATAATAATGGGTCCATGTGATTCAGGGGAGCCAATATGCAAGCACTGACAATATTCAGTTGTATTGTTAACCAGATATTGATAATTGGCTCTCGAAAATCAAGCATGACCATTATTGATTTTATTAGTTGCAGCTGCCAATTATGCACAGTGTATGTGCATTTTAGATTACACTGTTATTGATGTTATGTAGCACACAGTAATTTAACCAGAGAGTGAAAGAAAGACAGACTGAAAACTAGACATACAAATGACATACTGTGCATTTCCCTTCACGCCTTTTCCATTTCAATTTTAGTTTATATCGAACAAACTCTCTTTCTCTCCATCTTCTCCTAATTGCCTGGTTTAGGATCAATAGCATTCACTCGTCTTGCTGATTTGAAAGTCACCAGAAGTGGAAATGCACCCAGAGGCATAGCAGCAAGCATGCTAGCGTTTCTCTGTGATAAGCAGTTGCTTAGTAAGAAATGTGTAATTGCTATTCAGAGCAAAACAAACGCTCCGTTGCTTCATTGTTGAATTATGGATTTAACTTTATCTGGATGCGAAGGGCGGTCTTTGAAGTACACAGATAGCATATGAATATGTTGGATATGTTAAGTGGGTAGCAATCAGCATGACATAATTTGACATCATTTGATACTCGGTATAAATACAATCTGTCCAAAGTGTCGTTCAACTGCCAGTGTAAGGTGTGAGCCACATTTCAACTAAGGTGGGTGCATATTTTACAGGTTTGGGGCAAGAATTGATCACTGTTGTGGACGATCTTCCCTCAGAAGCAAATGTTGGATTTGTTTGTACATATTAAAAGTGACAGACCTATTTTTGTGAATAATAAAGGTAGAAAGCTTGAAAGAGAAGTTTAAACCAGGCATATTTTCTCACCTCCGCCTACCGAGCAAATTGCTGCTTGAAGTGGGAGTGAATGTTGGATGGTCGGTTTTCAGAAAGAATTTGAAAAGTCCTGTGCTTTTTTTGTGCTTTTATCAGCATTCTATTATTATTATAATCACATGAACCACCGACGTTCCATGTATTTGTTATTGAAGACATATTGAGCTGAGGGCAGTCTAGATGTATCCTTACATCATATTTAATACTGTCATCAGCCATGTCCTTGGCTTCCTTTTTAACCCAAACTGAGTGAATAAATGTGTAGCCACGCATGAAAAAAAACAAAAAAACAAAAAAAAAACAAGGTCTTTATTGAAGTGCACACTGAAAGAGGCTGAAAAAAACTGCCAAGGGTACATCTCTGTTCACATTAGCTGATGGGAGTAAAGTGAGGTCAAGGAAAAAATGCCACAGAAACATATATTGGAGTGTTTTAGATAAATGATATTGTTTTATCGTTACATAAATACATTTGAACCCTTTAATTGTTCAAAAGCAATTTGTTTCTGTTTCTATTTGTATTTCTCATTCCCCTAAACTGAAACTTATCCTGTGTGTGTGTATGTCTTTTTTTTTTTTTTTTTTAAAGACAGCCTCCTCAGCTGATAGTCAAACTCATTTTGACAAATCCTGACTGGGAGGAGCTGTGCTAGATATGCACAAGCAGCAGGACTTTAAATCAAAAAGAAAGAAAAGAAAATGTAGATGACATTCCAATGCTCATACCTTAAAGTCCTGAGCACATCATAAACATGAGGTCAAAGAGATGAAAATGCCACTTTGATTTTGTGGAAAAAACATCAAAATTTATCTACAATAATGTACTGTATATAACTTGCTGGAGATGATTCATACACAGATGTGTGTTTGTGTATTTACTGGACAGGTATTACATCAGTGAGGTTCAATTAAAATGTTGTGATTCTATTCTTTATTGTCCTGCATTATAACTTTAGAAATGGCTGTAAAAGAAAACAGCAGGGAATGGTGGCTGATGGTGGCGAGAAGAGAACTATCGGATGATGGGGAAATGATGCTTAGTCTGTCTTTATTTTGGGCTCAGAACCATTTGAATGCCACTGGCCAAAATGGAGCGTCCTCAGAGCACTCAGTGGGGTAAAAACTAAGTGAAGCAATAATCCGCTGAATAAGAAAAGATTGTATTGAAAAATTGTTGCTTCTGAAAAAAATAATAACTTTGAAGGATTATTGTTGGTTTCTTTGCCATGAAAGTGTATCATTTCAATCTATAACAGAGAGCACTCTGATGCCTGACCAAATCAATGAGCCTTTCTTCTTCTTTAATCTCAGTTCTCACTCTCTCTCCCTCTCTCACTCTCTATGGTTTCCTGTGAGTAGGCACCACAAGGTTGATTTGCCGTCCAAACGGTCCCTTAGGATTTCATAAAATATTGGTGCTGCAATTTTTTCGCGAAAGGAGTTTAAAAATAAAAATAAATAAAAAATACAGACATTTCAGTGAAAGGTAAACCTGTCATTTCTGATTCTGTGTCTATATCTGACGACTGCTGCTGACTGTCAGTCCCAAACATCTCATTTATGTATTTAGAAGAAAAATATTGCTTTTTCTATCAACTGCTTTCTCTGCTGTTTTTCTTGTTGCTGTTTCTACATTGTTCCCTTTCTAACTTCTCCCCTTTGCTTCTTTGTACACCCTCTTTTTCACACATATTTTCTGTCCGCTATTCTTACTTACATATTTTTAGATTAAGCAGGAGAGAACCAGATGGTTTCTATTTGGCCACATGGTTATTAAAACACCAAGTATACCAATTCCATTAGCCATTTAGACATGGAGGGTAGCCGGTGGCATGTGGGATCGGGCTTCCACACTCAAACACATACACATAATAACATGTACATACACATACACCTCCAGTGGCCCAACACAAGGCACAAGGTCATGACATTTACATGTCAGGACAGGATGGAAATAGAAAGAGGGCCATGAGCTGGACAGACTGAGGCACTATGAGTCAGTGGGCTGATAACACAGACAGACTGAATCAGTGGGCTGAAAGCAGAAGGCGGTTTGTGGGAGTGTGTGTGAGCATTTGTGTGTGTGTGTGTGTGTGTGTGTGTGTGTGTGTGTGTGTGTGTGTGTGTGCGTGCGCGCGCGTGTGTGTTCTTTCAAGGGGGAGTGAACAGAGAGGAAGTCAGAGAGATGATGTTCTCAGGTTTTTAGGGGGTGGTGAACACCAGTCTTGCAGGTCCCTGTGGACATCCGCAAACTGTTCTTCAACCCCAAACACGAACTTAAAATAACTTATGTCCCTTTACCCCAATTAGATTTATTTTCTCTCCCTTCCTGTCTCTCTCTCACACACATACACACACATTTCTTTTATTTTGCTTGCTGTAGTTTCATGTTCCTACTCATACCGTCTGTGTTTATTCAATTCAACATAAGGAAAACATAAGGAAATAAAGGGATTTTCCTTTTATGTGCGCATTTTAAAGTTTAAAGAAATAGCGGTATCTTTTCCTCTACCAAATAATATTAGGATATAATGTATTATAATATTACTCTAGTTTTTACATTTGGGCTTACAATCTAATTTATAATGCAAATTATGAAAATGTTTATTGCTGAAGAAAGAACAGAGGAGACGAGAGGGGAGGAGTGGACAGGAAAGGAAAGGAAAGGAAAGGAAAGGAGAGTAGAGGAGAGGAAAGGAAAGGAGATGAGAGGAGAGGACAGGAAAGGAAAGGAAAAAAAAGAAAAAGGAAAGAAGAGGAGAGGAGAGGAGAGGAGAGGAGAGGAGAAGACTCTTGTGTGATCTGTGGGATTTCTGCAGCAGTGGCTTCTCCACAGGGAAACACTGTCCTCTTGTGGTAGCCTGAATGTTATGAGAGAAGAGCTTGTAAATAGTGTCTATGAATAGGCCCTACTTGAATGAGAAAAGATGTTTAAAGGTGCAGTGTGTAAGATTTGGGGCCTTTATTTTCAGAATAAGGCAGACGTGAAATATCATATTCATAACTATATTTTCATGCATGCACGATCACCTGAAAATAAGAATCTTTTTATTTTTGTTACTTTAACATTTTCATTTTATATCTACAATGGGAGCAGGTCCTCTTTCATGGAGGCCATCATATTGAAACACCATTTTTCTAGAGACTAAACTAAACACTGACTCTAGACAGGGAGCTTATAATGTTGTTTCCCCATTACACTAAGAAGGTGAGGGTGATGTGAGGAGATTGCAATGCAGTGATTAGACCACTAGATGCAACTAAACACACTGGACCTTTAAGGACTGATTAGGGTCGATTATGGACAATGGATACATATGGTTTGTATGTATACTGTATGTCAAATTAATAACAGACAAGATTTGCTACGAGGCATTCTGAACTACAAACATGGTGATGGTAATACAAACAACTCAAAACAAGAAAAGCTCCAGGTGTGTAATCCTTAAAGAATAAAACTGACTACATTCTATATTTTTCAAAGTAAAAGCCTGCATTTTTTTTTTTTTGTGCTATAGGCCTCAGTTGTTAAAAAAAACATTAAAAACACATAAATAAGCCACTGTTGATGTAAATACTCAGAGCCAGAGCACCAAATGTGTATTAATGCACTGCTGAAAATAGTGAGATAATGGGATGTGTTGACAGTGAGAAAAGATGTAATATAATAAGAGCAGCTTCACTCTTTCAGATTAAAGTCACTCAGTCACTCTGACCTGAGCCGACCCTCGCTCATAGAAATGGAAAGAATAGATATGTAAACATTTTTAATGTCGCAGTTCAACTTTTAAACGACTACTTCTATTAAATAAATGCTGATGTCATTGCGTAAATTATTACTTATTTCACGAGTGGCCGGCGGACTAACCAGTGACAAACAGCGGAACATTCACGGAGCACCACTACTTACCGCTCTTTACGTTTTGTGTCCATGTGTCCGACCCGGAAGTCAGAAGTTGCTGCTTCGTCGTCACTTTCCCCGCAGCGCGAAAATATACTTGGACGTGTGAACCAAAACAGCACCGTGAGGTGAGTTGAATATTCATGGCACACACAAACACACCTGGAGACTGCTGCTGCTAACAAGAGCTGTTCTTGTTTCACTGCACGAACGAGCTCACACCGGTAAACACGCAGGCAGACTCACGTCGTGAGCTAACGGCTAGCTGCTGAGGTGACAGGTGAGTTAGCAGCATGGAGACATCTTAATAAATATATCTCAGCTGTGCAGTTTATGACAAAAAAAAACAGGGACATATATGGCGTAGAGATGAGTGCTGTGTACTTTTATGTAGTGATGGGTAAATGAAGCTTTTATGAAGCACTGAACCACTTGAGCCAATTGTTTCGAAAATGGGTTCATTACTCGAAGCTTCAGTTATGGTGACCTCTCCTGGCAAAGTTCCAGGCTGCAGTCAAATTAGGCTAGTTGGTGAACAGGAAGTTTTTAAATTACACACGCACACTGGTTATTATGTCCTATTCACAAATAAAGATCAATGAGACGATCAATGTCTGTATTGTGTTATTGAGGAAAGTGATGGGAAAATATTACATAGGTTTAGGTGGTAAACCAACCAACATTTTGAAAATACTTGTTCACAAGGAACTGATGAGGCTGGTGTGCATAAAAATTGTTATAAAGTGTTGAAGGCACTCAAATTCAAAACTGTCTCAACCTGTCACCTGTCAGAATCGAGACGAGGGAGTGCCATTCATTCACCTGATTGGACCGCGAACCAGTCAGGTGATTCATTCCGGCAACAAAGCAGTTTCTGCTTCAGATG